>NW_019725001.1:198891-207641 GCF_002891405.2 Cryptotermes secundus | reverse complement strand
CCCCCCCGCCCCCACCCCCACCACAACACCACCACGCCGCCGCCGCCGCCGCCGCCACCACCGCAACCACCACCACTACCACCACCAATTACCCGGTGCTGGTACAATAGGCCAATCAGTGACCGACGTACCAAGTGAACTCAGTAGCACCCTACCCCAAGAACTAAACTATTTCCATTCTGTCATGTATTCATATTTTTAGAAAAGAATATTTTATCTGAAGATGGGTACATACAGCAGATATGATTAATATATTAATACTTTAAACTTTTCTGGAATTATTTAATTAATTATCCGAAGCATTAAATTTCAGATAATTATCTATCACTGCGATTGTCACCATAAAATTGGGGGGGGGGAGAAGGGACATTAAATTTGCATGACAAAATTGTGATATTCTGAGTGTCATTTTAGATTTTTACATAAGGTTATCATCATTAAGAACTGGCTTTTCGTAATTAACCTTTAAGAAATAAAACAGTCACTGTACAAGTAAGCTAAAGAGGCCTATTAAATCTGTAATCTGAAATTTACATTAAATTTAATGTAGAGAATGTTTTCTCACTTACCTTTGCCAGGACCTACAGCTTACGCAGGCGCTGTGCCTGTTTACGAAGGGAAAATGTAGCTGTGTAACAATGAAAGTCACATGTTAATCTGAATACGTTTATTGTCGCGTAACAGTACAATTGTGTTCTATCGCATATATTTCCTGACGTCATTTCCGTTCCTTTTATATATTGAGCGCGTCTACTACTTGAGATAGTTTTCTCCGAAGCTTGTCGCATTGTGCACCTGAAATATAAACAAATTTGAAAGACTTTATGTCTATATTATTCGTCGTGTTTCCTGTCTATGCGTGAAACTTTGCCTCCTGCTTTGAGTAAAGGGCGTTCAGTGTGTATGTCTGGACACAAACTCAAGAAACTATTAGCATCCAGAAAGACTGAAGATCAATTTAGGATATAACATAATTAGGAAGCACTTGATTTATATAGATCACCTAATATTGCCACACTAGCAAAATCAAAAGCATACACTGAGCTGGGGAAGTGGCTGGAGTAAAGAAAATAAAAGTGATTACAAAATTTTAGAGGATAAGTCTCTTACAGAAATCCCATTTGGAGGACAGAGAGGGAAATGGAGAATATCATCAAGATGGCGCTTAAATCTGTGCTTAAGTGGTTCTGTAATGAAAGCCGGTATAGAGGCTACAAGCTCTCCGGCTTCTGCTCCGCTTCTATTATGATAATATACAGTAATTGAATGTATTGTTTGTGTGGAACTTAACCAGGGATTTTTACTTATTACAGAGACAATAATTGTTTAATCCTTTAAAATACAATAGTGAATATATATCACCTTCTTTGAATTTAAGAAACTGTACATTTTAACCGAATAATATATTTACATGTAAGATTTGAGGCTTTCACGGCGGTGACTATGAAGAAAGCAGTCTTCAGGGATTTGGCACCGTGTATATGTGGTGTTAACCGACGTTTCGGAGGAACCGGTTCTCACGGTCTCTTCGCTTGCAGATTTCTTATATTTTTTCTTCTACCCTGAAGATGGAGGTGATACGTTCCTCCGAAACGTCGGTTAACACCACATATGCACGGTGCCAAATCCCAGAAGACTACTTTCTTCAATGTATTTACATGTTTCATAAAATATTATCAGATAAAGAAATTATTATTTATCTAGGCTGTATTAACATTTCAGTCTTTATAAGTGACAGGAATTTATGTTTTCTATGAGGTTGGAACTGAGTTTAAAAATTTTAATCAGATGATATTTACGTGTATACTTCAAATTGCTACATTTATTACCTGACTGAAATATTTCCGTATGTTCACATAGACAAACATGCGTATTATCCTGCCCATATTTGTATATATTTCGAAGTCTCAGTTATATAAGATTAGCTACTTGAATCTCTTAGACGATAAAAGTAATCATGAATCGAACCCTGAAATTAATCATTGCCAGTTTGTTACAGAATATGTTCCATTTGCTCACCTGGAACCTTCCTGTCCTCGGGACAGTTCTGAAACGAACAGAAAGTAAACCACATATGTAAAAGATCACTCAGAAATCCTAGAAGTATACGAGAGACTTATATTAAAATATATCCAAAAGCAGGAGATTCTGGCATCCTGGAGTGGTTCAACTCTTTCAGGATTGGTTCTATTGTCTAATTCTTTCGTGCACTCCAATCATCCTTTGGGTTCCGGAAAATTGTGAAAGTATTTAATTGGAGTTCCTAAGAAAACAGTAATTTCAATTAGGTTCGAAATGGGAATAGGTAATTAAATTGGAATTTACGACCCTTGTTATTTAAATGTGCAGTGTCTGAAATTTATGCCTGCGTCTCTTTGCACTAGTTAGATTGAGTTGCTGGCAACTACGTCATATTTCATAAAGAAGGTGAAATAAATACTTTTGAGTTTGCTCCGTGGCCTTTAGTCCACAAGCGAACTACACCTACCGAGTGACCGCCGCTTGTCGGTGGAGTTAGTGCCAACTTTTGCGGATAGAGTGTGTCGCGTGGTGAGCGCAACGGTTTCCCACGGCCGATAATATCGGTTTTCTAGACCGGAGACATGAACACTAATACCACTACTAATACTAATATATATAACAATGATACCTATTTTCTTACACATTTTTTGTCTATATTATCGCAGAGCCTGCGTAAAGAAGAGACTTATATCTCGGGTTCTCTCCCTTCCTGCTGACCTGCCACAGAACACCTACAGCTATTTTACAGATTACTCTGTATTCTTGCCAGTATGTACGGTAGCGATTGCCCTCGTTTAAGCGATGTACAAGTAATGCGGTAGAGTGTCTGGGTTCGACTTCTATTTTTATTCTAAATCTTAATTTAAAATTTGATGAATAAAATTGAATTTATTATTTCAGTTCTATTCTTGCTTCAAGGTTTTGTGATACTGCAAATATATCGCTGGACAAAGGGAATACATCTGCAGAATACAATAGATTCGTGATGATTTTACCTTAATATTACCAGCCATGAAACACAGCGTACAGAAAAATAGAATGCGGCAAGAGGAAATTAAAAATATGTAGGTCTTCCCTTGCAATGAACTTCAGTCAAATAGAGGATTAATTTATTTTTATAACATTTTATAGATTATGTTTTCGGTTATATTACCCAGAAGTTATAAATGCACGCCACAGTTTTTTTTTACTTTTATTTCGCAAATATATTTCTATTTATTATTGTCACGTGTGGGTGGGTGTGCGTGACTTATAGACAGGTTAGAACTGAATGAATTGGATGTATTGTCACCTTATACACCCCACTCGGAACTACAGACAATTACAGCTCTATCGCTGATCTACTGACTTTACAGTTCACTGTTGCAAACACGCCAGAGTTACCAGTCTTTACTAGTCGTATCCCGGCAAAGGATTTATGATAGTCTCACTGTAACTGCAGCACACTATGAAGTGCTCATTTCACAGCCTGATTGATTTCTGGCCAGTTCGTCTTAATTTTCTGCTGCAAGTGCCAACTCCGGAGACTCAATTCTCTCCTGCAAGTGCAAACTCCGGAGACTCAGTTCGCTGCTGCAAGTGCCAACTCCGGAACTCAATTCTCTGCTGCAAGTGCCAACTCCGGAACTCAATTCTCTGCTGCAAGTGCACAAATCCGGAACTCAGTTCGCTGCTGCTAGTGCCAACTCCGGAGGCTCAATTTTATTCTCATTCTCTAGCTGCGCGAGATCCTCGTTACACAGACTCGAGGCGGCGCCCGCAGAAAACACCCCTCAAATGTTGATTCACTGTTGCAGAGATGTGTAGCAACGCGCATGACTCGGACCACAAAACACCGCTCTTCTGTCATTACGCACGTTCGCTTCCGCCGGAATGTGTTTAGCGAGCTGTTGCCTAGCAATGAACTATTTCGACTTTCAGGCGTCATGTCACAATATATTATAAGGAATACAAAGAAATAAGCTACACGTAAGTCGAAATATTTACTTACGATTTCTACCATCGCCCTGATACAGTTAGTTATAACGGCAGGGGCCATATTGCATTTCTTCTCTTCGAAGACAACAGTCCCTCTTTCTGAATGACACAGGAGAAATACATGCGTATTATACACTATAAAACACACCATTCAAACAATATACAATATATGTAACTTCTAATTATATACTCATCTGGTGACAAGGTGGAGTTTTCTTTTACAGTAATTGTTCATTTCCTCTACATCAAGATGTATATTTTATACTGAATACATTTATTTTATTAACATTTAAAAGATTTATAGGTATATGTTTAGAACATGGAGTCAGGATAGCATAGTCGGTATAGCGACTGATTACACGCTGGATTAACGAGGGTTTGGGGTTCAAGTCCCGGTAGAGTCAAGAATTCTCTCTTCTCCATGACGTCCAGAGCGGCTCTGGGACCCACCCAGCCTCCTATGCTATGGGTACAGGGGGTAAAGCGACCAGGTCGTGAAGCTGACCACTCGTAATTAGTGCCGAGATCAAGAAAATATGGATCCATACATCCACTCCCCCACACGCTTTCGTGGCGTTGGTTAAGTACAGGGACAGCTTCATTTTTTACCTATGCTTAGAACAGGGAGTTCCGATAGAATTCATGAGGCCTACTTGCCTGCTGCATAGAATTATTGTCCTACTGATCTATTAACTTTATTATTGTTCTTTTTAATTTTGTTATTATGAACAATGTAAGACTTGTGTATAGACTATGTGCATGCATTTTTGTAAGATAAACACACTTTTTGCCTCCGTCGTAATGATTTTAATAGCTGATATGCGTAGTGTACAGTTATGCTTATTGTTATTACATATCTCCATACCACATTTCACATACCCAGCTAGAGGAAACATAGCTAATTACATATTACATACATATGTATGTTTATGATCTGTATTCATGGAAATATCATATCCCTAGCTACAGGAACTATAGTTCACCTGCCTGTCTCTAGAAAACTAAAGAGAGTTATCACACTGTGATCGTGCCGTCCTTTCTTGTTCTGTTAAACATTACCATAATGGAAGCCGCAAATCTACAAAACATCTTTTACCGTTCATTATTTGAGCACGCTGAAATTAAATGACGTCGTTGACGTAGTACTGATTACGCCAATAGCAAGGAGAACTTCGTGAAATTCGATCACCTAACTCAGAAGTTGATAGTGTGGGAGAAGCATGGACACCATGTTGATCCAGGTTATATATTGAAGCATAGATTTAGGAAAATAAATTTATTTAGTAGACATAGGACAGGTCACGATTTAGAAGCACACATGGCAGAGTACAGTATGCGCCAAAAGCTACAGTACTGAAATGAAAAGACTTCCTGTTGATACCACTGTCTATTCATGTGAAGGCCCCTTGCACGACAGAACCTTCTCAAATCCTGAAGAAATGGTCCGGTCACCATGTCCCTGTAGCGTTCTTGGGTGACGGTAAGAGCATTGCCTTCCTCATCCTCAATGAAATAGGGGCCTAATGTACCGTGTGCTGAGACGGCACACCGTAGCGTCACACGTGTACTGTGTAGCGGTTTCTGGACGATAACATCTGGCCGCTCAAAACCAAGGAAGCGAGTTGTCTGGCGACCACTTCCGTATGAGCGAAAATAATACTCAATTATGAATACTTTTTCCTCCGTCGAGGGACCCATTTCCAACAACAACTGCACAACAGAACTTCCTTTTCACTACTGGGAACACGTGCGGCTTGAGCTTTCCCCCGTCGATAAACGCACATGCGCGTTCGAGATGCTAGAGTTCCAGTACTGCATGTTTGGCGCATACTGTACGTGGTTCCATGTTGTAAATGTTACTGTGAGTACATGAAAATGAGAGCGCCCCTAAGTGGATTTTGAATCAGCAATTCCCATTTATGAATGTATGGAGCCAACCTGGCTTGCTTTCCAGTGTTTTCTGTTTTGTCACTTTTTTCAGACAGATCAAGATTTAAGCCATCATCATATCAAACTAGCATCTCTAATGATCCCTTAGTTTTCATTTTATGCACCTTTTATGCTGTATTCAGTCTTCGTCTATCCATGTTTCTATTAATGTATATTCTTATAACGTTTATTTGTTAAAATGCTTCTTTAAACAGGTACAAAGACAAAAATAACACCGTCTAGTGTGACTGTTTAAGTTTTATCGCTTGAAAACTCATCACCCTTACATGTTTCGATCAGTACGTATCATCCTCAGAGGGCATCAATACTTTTTCCGGAAACTACTATTACAATAGGTGTTAAATTATATACATACACACATAATGTCTAAAATACACAATGTACACAATGTTCAACCTTTCACAGCCTTCCTGGTATTAAAACTTTTAAAAGTTTTTTTAAAAACTTTGTAGTTCAAGATTAAAATTTATAAACCATGGAGGTTCGTGTCAATTCTCCTATTGTTATTCTTGGAGGTGGCTGATCTGTGTAAACAACACAGCAAGCCACGAATAAACACAGACAATACTAAGAATCTCCTTTCTCAAGATAGACAGGCGGCACAATATCAGCCACCTCCAAGAAAGACAATAGGAGAATTGACACGAACCTCCATGGTTTATAAAATTTTTAATCTTAAACAACGAAGTTTTTAAGAAACTTTAAAAATTGTAATACCAGGAAGGCTGCTGTGACTGTGAAAGTTTGAACATTGTGTACATTGTGTATTTCAGACATTATATGTGTATGTATATAATTTAACACCTATTGTAATAGTAGTTACCGGGAAAAGTATTGATGCCCCCTGAGGATGATCCGTAGGGATCGAAACATGTAAGGGTGATGAGTTTTCAAGTGATAAAACTTAAATAGTCACACTGGACGGTGTTATTTTTATCTTTGAAATTGTTAGTGTGACGGACCAGAATGAAACAAATCAGATGCTTGTTAAAAGTTAGAAATTTATTTCTTAACGTAATAAGCCTACTTCTGATGGTCTTGGAACGAGTTGAGCCTTGAATATGTATTAGATTAACAATAATTTCATTTAACGATGGTGCGGAACAACTTGTAGACGATTTATTTTTAATTTAAAATATGTAATCTTCAAGATGTAACGAGAATCTTTTGTAAGAAAATTTAACTTGCCTTTTGAAAAGCTGTTAGCAAACGTTACACATCTCTTAATGACGTCATCTTTATTTGCAAATAATTGACCCCAGTGATCCTTCGCTTTGATGAGCAGTGCGGCTTTTTCTGTATCCAAATAACCATCTGCGTCAACCTGAAACAGTCGTTCAACAAACATCTTTGCAGTTTCAGAACGTTAACCGCCTTCAGTTTCCTTAAAGCTTAGTATAACCCTGTCTGCAATTGTTTTCGTATTAAAATTCTGCGGTTTGCCCACGGATTATATTTATATGTTTCATGTGATTGTCAGAGCAAAGAGAAATTATTTCCCTAAATAACTTAAGAGAACAATCTTAGAAATTGTTATGCAGTATGTTTTCTCTGCAGTAGGAGTTTTGTTTCTAAATATAATTTATTTGCACAACAGCGACAATAATTTGAACGAATCATTTAAACTCCTTTGTGTGTAGGTGGCTCCCCATTCCAGGCGACTGATCATGTAGAAGGCATTCCGAAGGATACAATTCATAGACAGCATCTGCACCTCTGACCTTAACGCTGGATCAAGCCGGGAGCTTGTAAGGTGTGCTGACAGGTTCCAAGATTACGGACGAAATTTATAAAACATTTACACAGCTGTTGTAAAAAATAAAGTAAAGCTATCCCTATAACAGGCCGTGAAGGCCCACAGGCTTGTGAGACGTCGAGGCTCCCACATTTTTTATATAATAGGTTCACGGATGGCGGTGAGGTTTTCAGCCTTACGCGCCGGCCGCCCTTTAGGCCCTGGAAGAATCCTGGTACTCATTTCTGTTAGAGGCTAAGTTGACCCTAAGGTCATAGTGCGACTGGAAGTATTAGATCAAATAAGAAATCCAATGACCGCATCTGGAATCACACCCGCGACGTTTCGGCTTATGGCATAGTGTATCAACCAAGTACGCTGCCGCGTGTCCTCATTTGTTCCAAGAATCTTACGAAATATAAATGTCCGCCAGAAAACTGGCTAGCGTTTTAATATCAAATCAGGTCGTTCATAATCATATAGCCTCAATTTTTTATTTTCCAATTCTTATTGAATCTAGAGACCAGTGAAACACTGGATTTTGTCATTTCTTCTAAACTGTCACTTTTTATGCCCTACACTTTTAAGTTTTATGACACATCTAATAAAGTATTGCATTTATTACGAATCGTAAGGATATTTTGTTATCATAGTCTTAGAGTATAGAACTTACCACATCGTATTTTTTGGCAAGGCAGTCCACAAGGCACTGTAAAATAAATTTATTATTATTTTGAATGTAAAAATATTAGTTATTACATTAATGAACTATGCATTTCTTAATATATGATTTTATTTTTACAGTCATGATTCCTTAATTTAATATTAGTTCATGATTTATTTCACCGTCTTCTAGTGCATACACTTATCTACTTCACTCCTCTCACTCGCACTACATGTTTCGGCACAAAAGTGCCATCCTCAGGTGCTTATTTGCTTAACGTTAAACTAGTTCATTACATGCCTTGTCGTCTTCATATTAAAATAATTAAAATATATATTTATCATATATATTGATAAATGTTAAAAATTAAATATTAAAATATAAAATTGTTCAGGATTTTTC
>NW_019725001.1:193285-197971 GCF_002891405.2 Cryptotermes secundus | reverse complement strand
ATAAACACATGAAAATAGAAAGAGTGCTCCAACAGAAGAGGATAAACGTGACTTGAGTAGTGAATACGACGTAGGAAAAATCCTGAACAATTTTATATTTTAATATTTAATTTTTAACATTTATCAATATATATGATAAATATATATTTTAATTATTTTAATATGAAGACGACAAGGCATGTAATGAACTAGTTTAACGTTAAGCAAATAAGCACCTGAGGATGGCACTTTTGTGCCGAAACATGTAGTGCGAGTGAGAGGAGTGAAGTAGATAAGTGTATGCACTAGAAGACGGATTAAATAAATCATGGACTTGAATCAGTGCAACAGGATGCTAAAATATAACATTATTAATATTACTTGTCTGATCTGTTTGATTATTTTTGTTGAATCATCATACACGATTACATTAACTGTTAAATATTAAATAAGGACGTTCAAAAATTCTTTCTCCGCCGGTCTCTCTGAGCCGTATGTCGGTATCATGGAGCATCAGACTTTGAATAAGGAAATTATCATCAGAATCCAGCAAAGATAACGGATACTTCACATGCGTTTCTAATCTAGGGGACAACTCACTTAATATTTGTCTTACTAATAGACATTATTGAAAAGTTTTGTAGAGGCAAGTGAAACATTTATGTTGCGTCCAGTAATTTTGTTGCACAAGTATTGCGTGTTTGAGATGAATTAACCCGACATAACTGGTAGGTTGTTCCCATAATTCTTATACTGCTTTAGTTCACAAACAATTCTTTAACATATAAAGATTAAATATTTTTATTTCAATACGTGTACCGTTGTGCACCGTATCTCCTCTTGCATGCTGATAACATGGAGTGCCTTTGCTAAGCCTAAACCACGGAAATGTGTATATTTATGACTTCCCTGACGAAGATGTTGCTTCATTTCACCGTCTCTTAAAACATATATGAAGATAAAGAACAACTAAGGCTGGGGCGACACGAGCGCATAAAGTACGTCCGTTCCAACGGACGTTGCTAAGGACACCACACAGTTGCAGAATGTGGTGCGTAGTTTTTTTTTGCAATTGAGCGAGAAGAAAGCGTAGCTATTCGCCTCTCTTGTTTATTTCTACAACGGACGCATTTTGTGCGCTCGTGTGGCCCCAGCCTAAGGTGAAGATCAAAATATGAAACAAGTTAGGAAATGCACGAATAGCAACGATTCTGCACCTTTTTCATGAATATTTCGAAAACCGCGGAATTTACGTGGAACAAAACAAAAAAGCAAAGCAAACTCCGTGGTTTTAGTCCGCAAGTGAACTATGCCGACCAAGTGACCGCCCCTTGCCGGCGAAGTTAGTACCAACTTTAATGGATAGAGGGTGTCGCATGGTCAGCGCAACGAATCTCCACGGCTGTTAATTTCGGTTTTCTAACAGTATTTATTTTTATATACAAAATTTGTTTGCATATAGAACTCATATACTGAATATAGAGGTGAAATTACTTACAATGACTTGTTTCACAGTCATCTCTGATGCTGCTGAAAAGAAGAAAATTCACATATCATTGAAAAAAGCAACGAAAGTTTCATTCTTGTACGTGACGTAGGCAGACAGCCTTAGAGACACTAACAGAGATACATAGATAAGGAGATTGGATACGAGTAGATGGAAACTTAACTAACTCAGTAACTTCACTGATAATTATGAAACGCAGATTTAATTCAAACTAATTACATTTCTTCTTATTTTGGGGGGTTGCAGAGGAACATCCCAGAGTACTGTTAACCGACCCATAGTTCAAGCTTATACTCCTGCTTAAACATCGGAAGAATTAAGTCGATCTAAGTAATGTTTAATTAATTATTCCGACTCCTCATACACCATATTAAGCCTCTACTAATGTTACTTTGAGAAAGAGTCGCCGTGTAACTAGGTAATGACAACACATAAATACACTCCATGGGCAAACACAAATTTTGTTAACGTTAAATTTAGTAGCAGTTGCCATTGTGCCCACAAGAATTAATTACAGCCTCAACGCAGCATCTAACTATGTAACTAACCACGGATCGGAGACCATTTTCGAGGGATTATGTGACTGCAACTTTCTCCCAAGCTGCAGACCGACGCTTTTCACCTGTTCACGACTACTAATTTGACATATTCTGGGTTACACTCCGTACTGGAGACAGCCTCTGTCATCTGTAAGGACGCGCCATGCCATGGGAAAAATACCCCATGATGAGAAACCGCTTATTATACAGGTTTTCTGAACCTCCTGTTACTTGGGCCCAGATGTGCCCTGAATCACTCTCAGTTTCTGTCCTTCCCTTATGTCCGGCTGTGTCCGGCTGACTTATTTCCACCATTCGTGTTCCGCATTTTGCTAGGATGAATCCGGACTGGATTGCTGCTCGAAGGTCGAAGGAAGTACCGTAGCAGAATCACCACGGTACCTTCTAAATTCTCATAAATTCAAATGCAATTTAATATGATTAAAAATGAATAAGCTATGAAGAGAAAATTATTGTTTTTAGATTTGTTCAGTTCTATTCGCTGAATTATAGGTCTCTTTCAGAAACCATTCAAATATACGTGTAACAAAATATCAGTTTAAAAACCTGAAGAGTATGGACTACTTTTAGATACACATAGATGAAAATACAGCATTATAATGGGAGTTAAATAATGGTATGTATTTTTTTATTGCTATTCGGTTGGGACTGAGTTCCTTGTACTGCGGCCACTTCTGGCCTATTGTACCAGCCCCAGATGATAGGTGAGGGTGATTGTGGAGCAATTGGTGGAATGAAGATTGGCAGGGGAAGCAGAAGTACTCGGAGAAAACCTGCCCCAGCGCCACTTTGTCCACCACAAATCCCACTTGACCAGACCCAGGATCTAACCCGGGCCGCCGCGGTGGGAAGCCAGCGACTAACCGCTTGAGCTATGGCGCGGCCACTAATGGTATGTAAACCTGTATTGGATTTATCTGGCTCAGGATATAGTCCATTGGAAGTCGGTCCTCAACCTGATAATGTAAATTGAGGTTGTACAAAAGCCAAGGAATTTCATGACTAGGTGAGCAAGCATTAGCCTTTCAATAAGGAAAACACTCCATGGAGAGGATAGGTTAGTTACACAGAAAGACTTGCTTCATATTGCCCGAAATGTAAACGTGTAAATGCTCATAAAAGTACTACATGTCAACATGCACGTGTTCTGCAGTGCCTTTGTACGTATTTGCGTCTTCAGGCGCCAGTGGTGCGCTTACCTTGCGATTTCGTCTCTAAGATGCATCTCGTGACGATGGCCGTCTCATTCTCCGAGACTTGCCTGGCGTCTTTCTCACAACACTGTCGTCCCCCCGACACATACAAAGATAAGACATAAGATTACGTAATTGAGATTATGACCTCTCGTTGTGGTGATCATTAAGACTCCCGTATTCTGGGATGTGATTACGGATGTTTGCCATGAGCAGACGGACCGTATTAACACGCAAATTTCTTGAATTTTCAGTCCCGATCCAGCAGAAAATTCAATGGCAATTCAGAATTTTGCATCCATTGCTTAACCGACCTAGGGCAAGTCTTGTCCAGGATACCTTGCACCCCGGATACCAATGCCCCATGAAGTATGAATTTTTTTCGCGCTATATGATATATAGTACAAGGTTTACGGGTTTGAGACTAGCTAAACTCCCGTTCGAGCAGTTGTGAACAAATGTCTGAAACATTATAATTATTATATTTATTTTAAGAATTTAAGTTGTTTATGGCGCAGCAATTAGGCGCTGTTACGTCTCATCCACGTAAAATTTCATAATCAATAATTAGACTTTTTAAAATATTGTACTGTTTCTAATGCAAGCAAACACAGGCCTGTTTCTTACGTAGCGTAATGTAGCATTACTGTGCTGACGAGCTGAACGTTTGGGGCACTCTCCGTGCATAAGATGGTCTAGCGAGCCCTTAATTCAACTGCCGTGTCTGGCAGACTTTTAGGTTCAGTTTGATTTTTGTTACCTATAGGAAATCTTGTGGTAGAAAAAGTATTTCACCTCTAGTGGTTCATGACACTGAATTCAAAATCCGTAACGGTTCTATAGATGATATAAAGCGTCATAACATGAAACATTAATTGTATTAAAATCGGAGGGGGCACGCGGTAGCGTAGTTGGTTGAGGCGCTGTGCTACAAGCCGGAAGGTCGCGGGTTCAAGTCCCAATGAGGTCGCTGGATTTTTCAATTAACCTAATCTTTCCAGCCACACTGTGGCCCTGGGGTCGACCCAGCCTCTAACAGAAATGAATACCAGGAATATTCTTGACGGTAAAGGGCGGCCGGCGCGTAAGGCTGACATTCTTACCGCCATCTATGGGTCGATTGTCTAGAAAATGTGGGAACCTCAACATCTCACAACCCTGTGGGCCTCCACGGCCTGTTATGGTGATACCTTTACTATTTATGAATTTTTTTATCTTTCAGATATATTTGGATAAATTTGGAGCACTGCGCAGCGTGATGACTTTGCAAAACAGTGAGCTTTGTGTAAAGACAGACAGGTGTACATAAAGCTACCTGAAGCGCTCAGCATATAACATTTGCTCATTCCATGCATTTATCATTTTAAAATCCACATTTGTCTTTGGTTTGAAATAAAATTTTCATATTTTTTTCGCAGAACTACTTTCACTTCCGATTATGCAGTGC
>NW_019725001.1:177834-193018 GCF_002891405.2 Cryptotermes secundus | reverse complement strand
TAACGGGCGCCGGGAGCGCTTTCCTGGGCTAAAGTGGCCGGGGCGTGAAGCTGACCACTCACCTCCAACTAGTGCCGAAGCCAAGAAAATATGGAGCAATACCTCCACTTCCCCATACGTTCAAGTTCAAGTTCAAGTCACATTGCGACTGACGGTCGGTCAGTCAGTCAGTAAGTCTTGGTGTCGAGCCCCATCTGGGGCTCATGACCAGATATTTATTACTGTTTGGCATTTACGGTCTTGTTTTTGTGGGGCGCCCTCTCTGACGAGAGGACGGGTCTGCCTTTTGTATATGCTGCTGGCCCTTGCCAGTGCAGCCTTTCTCGGGTCTGAGTCCTTTGGAGCTCGCTACCCTATTTTACTCTCTCAGATTTGAGACTTCCCTTTTCTTCGCCTCCTACAACTCGCAGGGTCACGGTGGAGGTGTTTGACCCCGCCTCCACACGGGGGCTCCCCCATACGTCTTCATGGCATAATGTTTAAATAGTTAAGCACAGGGACAACTTTACCTTTTTTTATGTTTCAGAGTCGTATTATTGTTCTGGTGCAATATCTACCGTGATTATTTTACATTATTTTCTTAAAATTAATGTTTGTGCTCCATTTAAGCAGCTGATCGATTTTCACGTTAGTGTTAGCTGTGAAAATATGTTTTCTCTTTATGCGGATATTCGCCATATAAAATCAGAACTTATCGTCATGAGGCTTTTCTTTGTGACGTTCGCGGGTTAAATTTAGAAATGCTGCTTTTGTTTCGGGGATTTACCACGACCTTTCCTCATTGTGATCATTTGAATTCACCTGTTTACAGGTGGTTTGTGTCACTACTGTAAACCTACTGGATTGTCTGCTTCCTGATTATGTTTCTCTATGAGTCATTGTCACGGTCGCTTCAGAACAAACAAAAGAGCATTCAGGAGTTGTGCAAGGACATTTATATCCATTTCAGTGTGAAAAGCATTGCCTCTAAAGTTTGCAACAACAATTCGAAAAACAATAAGCCAGTAGCTTCACCTTGCCTGTCTGTCCGTCAGTCTATATGTAGCAAAATATTGACCGTTCAAGCTTTCTTTCAAATTTCTCAACAATAGTACACGTTATATAAGGACATGGATATATTTCTACGTGCATAATTCGAGAAACTTTTATCGGAGCTTAACAATATTTCAAAAGAGATCTTCTAGAGGAAAATGGAATTAAACTATAGAGAATTGACCGGCCTGTCCTCCGCCCCCCTTTCCTTAGTTCTCTGTCACTCCTGTGGTTGCATTATTAGTTCTATGTTGTTACACTAGTGGCGCTGTAGTCATCATTTTTTTTAATTTTTTTTTGTGTATCTTGTATTAAAGTATTTTACGAGCTGTGTAGACAGCAATTTATTCATTATATAGCCGACAGTAATGTGTTAATACCCCACTAGAACTTTCTATCTACATAGATCATCAGGTGTTCCTTGAATACATACCAGTAGTTAATGGATTTTCGGTTAAAATGGATCCATTTTTACAATATATTTACATCAATAAAATGTAAATTCATGCACTAAATGTATTAAACTCGTACGTGAAAGGTTAAAATCTAATAGCTTCAGTAATTTAGGTAACAGTTTTAATTAGAATTAGTACTGGCCATAGTCGGTCTAGGATTTTAGGGTCGGAGAACAGGCTGTTTTTCGTAGAAAATATAATCCCTACCGCTCGTGAGATTTCTTTGGCCAGCTCAAGTATAACTAAATGCGTGGAGTGCAGCCCCCTTTTGCGTATCTAAACTCGGTCAACGCAGTGGTCTTACGTTTTAAGGATTCCGATGTTGAAATGTTTTGCAATTTGTGTAACGTTTGGTACATATAATCGCTCTGGGAATTACATCCCCTAATAATAAACGGGTGTTTTTCTCACTTAAGCAGAAATTCATAAATGAGAATTTGAGTGCAAATAGCGTAATTTTGGGAATAAATATTGTGACATGGGAAGTGAATAGAGCACACAGTAAAGGTTTTCCATGTTAACAGTGGTGAAGCTTGTTCTAAAACTAAAGAGTCTTTTAGTTACGTAAGAGGAAACTACAAAATACCTCCATGTTTTCATTTTCGGCCCAGCGAGCTACCCTGGACAGTTTAGTCTGCGCATGCTCCATCTCTTCCATGTCGGATTCCATCTCCACAAGATCGCTAGTACCTAGAAATTTATATATTTTTCTCATTTTGAACAAATAATATAAATATTTGTCTCATTGATAAATATTAGTGACACCCTTGTGTAAGAAGAGGTAAAAAATATATTTCATATCCAACACATACATTTTGTGGTTTGCTCTATAATTAGAAAAAGCGAATGTGCCAGAAATTTTACGATATGAGTACATTTCCTAACTTGTACATACAGAGTGTTATTTGAAAAGTTCCTTACATTCCTTAGTATCGATTTCATATTTTATATGTTAATTATTTTCTTGATTCGGGTTTGTTCTACAATAGACTACGATATAAATATTGCTTGATGAGTAACGGGCTAACAGGAACTGCTTCAGCGAAATTTCTATAGAGCATACGAGTAAAATTCTGGAAATCATCACGACTTCGTAAATGAAACCCTTTTCACTGTTTGTACTTACCTTATTACTTCTTTTACATCAATTGAAAGCTATTTGGAACATTTCAATATATTTTAGACAGCGTACAGTTCTGGAAATCTTCACTGTTTTCGTAATTGAGAGAATTCTCACTTTCTATACATACTTTTAAACTTTCTGTGTACAATATGCATAAAGCGAACTGCTGATAATGCCTTCTGTGATCATCTGTCGGATTATTTAAATTTCTAATTCTGAACTAGAATTAAATTTTGCATGAGATGCATAAGTACTCCAACAGTTATTCTTTCAACTCAAATTTGAAACCTCTGTTTTCAAGAAACTCGTACATAACTTATTCAGTATCCTTAACAAAGGCTCCTGTAGCTTCAGAGTTGGAAGCGTTTCGTATTCACGAATTCCAGGAATCAGGTCTTGGGCAGGAGATCCGCTATTTCTCATCAAGATTTTTCGTAATTTTCCTCAGTTCTTTCAGGCATGTTCCAGGATTATACTTTAGATGACGTCATGACCACCTCCTTCCACAGCCTTCCCAACATAGTTCCCACTCCCGTGCTGCCATTCGATGCCACGCATCTTGAGCTGCTGATTTCGTAATGAAATAATGATGAACTACTTAACAGCCACGTATCATCTAAAGCTTTGTACGTGATAAGAACAGGGTGGCCCAGCGGTAAGACTCTACACTTGTATCCCGGGCATCTTACGTTCGAATCTCGGCAGCGACACCCATTATCGTCATTATTGTCAGTCTCTGCAGATAAATACCGAAGTGCTGCTTTAATTAGGCCAAGAGCGTTTCCTTCCAAGTACTTTCCGGTTCATCATACATCAGTCGTCATACCGTCCGGCGTCGTTTGCTCTAGCTAGTGGCAACATCTGCGCATAAAGCACGTACCGCACTTCCATTGGTCTGTGTGGGGGCATGCAGCTGTTTACAGTAGCTAGAGGAAATTGTAAAGACTTATGAAGCTATCCCCGTAACAGGCAGTGAAGGCCCATAGGGTTCTGAGACGTTGAGGGTCCCACATTATCTAGACAATCGCCTCAAAGATAGCGGTAAGGTTGTCAGCCTTACGCGCCGGCCGCGCTTTACTCCCCAGGAAAATTATTCAATTAATTCCTGGTACTCATTTCTGTTAGAGTCGACCCCAGGGCCGTAATGCGGCTGGAAGGATTAGGTCAGTTGAAAAATCTAATTATCTCATCGGGACTTGAACCCGCGACCTTCCGGCTTTTAGCCTAGTGCCTCAACCAACTACGCTACTGCGTCCCCCCTCTAAAGACTTATATTATCATACAATTTTATTATAAACAATTAAACTTCATGTTTCTGGAACTTACGGAGTTATAGAGCTCATTTCTGTCACAAGAATTGGGCACAGGCCGGAGAACAGGAAATAAGGAATTTATACGAACGGTGTAGTTTTAAATGCATTCCGTCATTATTTGTATATTCCGCACATATCGCTCGATGATGGTCTCTGTGGACCGAAACCTGTTGTCATAAGAAAATTGTGTGACAGTAAATACGAATTAGTTTAAATTTGCAATAAAGAAAATTATGATCACACAGAAAGAAAGCAGTTTCAGAAAGGACGCAATTGTGAAGTCTGCTTTATAGGAATACACGTTTCCTCTTCTGAAAAAGTAGAAGAAACTGGGAGGAGTTTTACTTACTCCATTGATCGTTACGCAGATCCGAACCCGATACAGAAAGGCAGAACAGAACTAGACACAACACTGTTGCTATGGTACACATCTTTGGCAGTTCTGTTCCTGTGGGGAAACGCAACGCTTATAAAGACCGCTGAAATCGCCATATTTCGTGCGCAGACTCCTGCAACGATAAACTGTCTCACTGCACTAGCTTCCGCTTCCGGTGCTGTAGTAAGCGATCGCAGTTTGTGATATCGTGTTACGAAGTTCCGGTTGGCATGAAGTGCACATATTTGCGGAAATATGGGAACCTTTTCAGAATTTCAGTTGTCCGTGCAAACGTGCTGTGAGTCATTTAATTCTTCTGTGATTATTGTTCTATTGAAGCAGTCGACATTTATAGTATATCGGGGAATCACAGTTTTGACAACTGAGTAGTTTCTAGAATGCTGTGACAGGAAAGGCAGAAAGAAGTGCATGTTAATTTCGCTGTATCTCTGTGTCCGACGATGTGTAATGTATTCGCCCTGGGAATGGTTTCTTCTCCTGTCATCACGACTTGAGAATGAATATTCGACTTTTATTAACAAAATTACATATCGTCTTAACAGCCATGGCTACCGGATACTTTTTCTAGAGTACAGAGTAAATTTAAAAATATTTATATGTGTTACCTGTTAGGAGACCACTGGGAAGACGAATTCATAGGTGGGTGGACAATATTAAAATGGATCTTAGAGAGATAGGATGGGATGGCATGGATTGGATTGGTCTGGCTCAGGATAGGGACCATTGGAGGGCTCTTTTGAACACGGCAATGAACTTTCGGGTTCCATAAAATGCTGAGAAATTCTTGAGTAACTGCTGATTGGCTTCTCCTCAAGAAGGGCTCAGCTCCATAAGTAAGTAAAGCGTTACCTGTTAGGTTCGCCATAGAAATGAGATAGTAGGCGGACACTGAACCAGGTAAGGTACAGCCCGAGAGATCTCAATGCTTCCAGAATCATCAGAGAGTAAAATGTGGTCGTGAGTTGAAGACGTTAAGAATTACTGGACATCTGTTTATCAACCGCTTATTTCCAGTTTGAGCATAAATTCTATCAGCAAAATGGGGAACTCACTGTCTCCGGTGGTCAGTAACGTATTTATGGAGGACATTGAGGAAATAGCATTGGGCGCAGCAGACCACAAACCCGCTAAATGGCTCAGACACGTCGGCTACACTTCCTTGGTTTGGCCACATGGACCAGCGAGATTGCAACAATATTTTCACCGCCTCAACAGCGTCACACCTAATGTCAAATTTACAATGGAAGTTGAAGCTAATGATAATCCTCTTCTTGGATGTCTTGGTCATGAAGAGGAATCCTAACCTGGCCATGAAGGTGTACCGGAAACTGGCTGTTGTCTGCAATTCAAGTCCAACTACACACATCACGTAAAAAGGTGAGCATTTCGTAGTTAATTTAGTAGAGCCGGGGTCATATGGCAGGATCAGAAGGATTTCAACGAGGAAATTAAGAGCATAAGACATGGTCTGAAGCTTGAGGAATACCGACAAGGACTCCATGATGAAGCCATGGAGACTTACCCGTCCCTCTTCACGTCACGGTCATTACCCCATATGTTAAGTGCATCTCCGTGAAATTCACACAGTGAACACAAAATCTCCTGATTGTGGATTTTCGTGATGTCTTGGAGTCCCCCCCCCCAAGACAAAATAAATTTTGAACATATATTAATTATTCATGCATTCATTCATACTCGTATATAAAAATGAATAAAATATTCACAGCGGTAACCCAGCACTTCATTTATTTCATCACACAAGAAACTGCATTTTTGTTGAACATTTTAGTGCGTGTATGTGATATTCATCCCTGTATCTAACTGTCAGAGTTCTGCTCCTCCTTATTCTTCCATTCTTGCATCATCTGGCGGAAGTCATCACATTCTTCACCTGAAAAACAGATAACGTGATATTTTAACAGTGTTCTTAGGACTTTAGTTCCACGTTTTCAGAAATATCCTTACACTTTTAACACTTCGAAGCCTAAGTCCGTCTAAATAATATTAAGAATTCTGTTCCTACCTCACAGAGAACACTGTATCTCAATTGTGAAGGCAACTGCTCAGTGCTCCTTAGGGAAATAATTACTGCTTCTCCCCAAAATAATATGAAACACATAAGTACACTCTGCGGTTAGAAGGCAGTGTTTGTGGATGCTGAAGCAGATGGCACGTACACTAAACACTGTACTCTAAAGGGTTAATCAGAATTTACTGTTGTACTTTGCAATGCGCTGTGACGAACACAGATTGAAGGCGCAATATATATCCTCATTCAAATAAAATCTATTACATTTTTAGAATTTATCTTATATATATATACGCCTGTATATGAAATTCATTTTGCTGTATCATATTTTGTATTTTGATTTGTTCACAAGATAATTTACACAACAAATATGATATTCATTGATAATATTTACTGCTACAAATACAAATTTTGATAAGGAAATTTGAAGGAAAGTGACATTTATAGAGCCTAGACGTGTGTGGGAGAATAATAAAAACGGGATAAAAGGATGTCAACTTGATTCATCCAGCTCAGGATATCGAGAATTATAGGCTCTTGTGAACTCTGTAATGAACCGTTGAGTTCCCGTAAAATGCTGGGGATCTCTTGACTAGCTTAGCAACCATTAACTTTGGTAATTCTGTTCCTTGGAATTAGTCACTTAGTTGCTACTGAGCTACATATATCAGTGTAAATGAAAATCTTCAAGCTCCTGCAAGCATAAACAAAATGAAACTTTTAATACCAATAAATTGTGCCACGAAGCGTAATGTCTGAAAATACTTGAAAATAATGGCTAATATTTTTTGAACTGCCGGATTCAGACTGAAACTTGTAGCCCAGTAGTAAAAGGTGTCATCAGCAAATTAATATTCTGTTGACTAAAGTAGATCGAAGTATTATACCTCGTATATATTTATATATAAACCTTTTCTATCGCAAAATTTTTATTATTTTAAAGTACTGGGGACTTGTTGCTGCGAAAAGACTTTCTCCATGATCAGCAATATTTA
The DNA here is from genome assembly GCF_002891405.2 of Cryptotermes secundus. NCBI lineage: Eukaryota > Metazoa > Arthropoda > Insecta > Blattodea > Kalotermitidae > Cryptotermes > Cryptotermes secundus. The sequence continues at coordinate 185,674 of NW_019725001.1, read as the reverse complement.
AGAATGCCTGTATTTCCCCCTCAATTCTTCGAACACAATATAAGCGTTAACATTAAGGGAACCCTGTAATGTTTGGCCGCGTACAATACAATATCACCAAATTTACTGATATTACAACAAAGTAAGATGGAAAATTTTCAAACCGAAACTGAGGGTCAGCCCCTTTATTATTATAGAACCAATGAAACAGGCGTAAGGAATTCATGTAAAAATTGATCTTTGTACGATTAATTTATTGATAAAGAATCATTTTCAGACAGTGTAAGCGGATATTTTTACAGAAAACTTTAAAAAAGAAATATGCTGTTCGTTTCTCTGTACCTAGGTGCTTATTTAAAACATACGTACGCGGAACACAGTGATGTGTATATGCCTGTTGTATAGTATGTGCAAAAAGTTAAAATTTAGAACTATCCCTGTAACAGGCCGTGGAGGCCCATAGGGTTGGGAGACGTCAAGGCTGTCACATTTTCTAGACAGTCGGCTTACAGATGGCGGTGAGGTTGTCAGCCTTACGCCCCGGTCGTCCTTTACCCCCAGGAAGATTTCTGGTACTGGTCCGTATCTAAATATATGAATGTATATGGAAAAGGACGCAGTCCCTAGATCTGACCTAGTTAGCTCAAGCGGTAACGTTTCTGACTTTTGTTTTGCAGATGCCCGTTTGAATTCCGGGCAGTGCATCGGCTAATCTCATTGAGATTTCTGTAATTGCCCTCAATCTTTCCAGGCAAATTTCAGTATGCTACCTCAAATGTGGGCACTACCCATCCCTTCTGCACCCCTTCCAATTCTCTGTTAGCTACCAATCGTCGTGACATTAGGAGATATACAGACTGTACATCTGATTGTCCTACAGATACTCTTGTACACTTACTGTGAACTGTTTGGCTCTCAGGGCAGTTCTGAAAATTGAAGAATGCAGGTTATTACATGTATGTTCAGTTGCATATGTTCGTACGCATACACACGCCTATATACAGGAGCGGCAGCCTCACAACAATTCTACTGGCCAGACATTCCTCTTTACTGGTCTACTTGTCGTCACGTAATATATTAGAAATACAGACTACTGTTCATTATTTTATATAATATACATAAAAGATATAATTTACTCTTAAAGCTTGCTGTTCGGCCTCTTTGTAGAAATTAAACTACAGAGCGTAAGTTAATATTAAAGAACAAATTCAAAGACGTTTACACTTATCGGCCATGCCTCCTCAATTGCCACAGACGAGCAGACGGATAGTTTATTGCACAGCGCTTAAAGTTTCACTAAGATGAAATAAACAACTTGTTTACTTTGAGAGGAAAATGTATATTTCTATTTAATCTGTCTGTGGTATTTTAAAAGATGTGTCTGTATGAAATATGACAAGAGAATTTACATTTTAACAAGAATTAGGTTATTTCATTCTAAGGGTATCACAATGTTCTAAGAAATGAAAACAGGCGTGCGGGCATAGTCTTATTTTAAATACTAAAATTATTCCAGCATGCTTAATATAGAATTTAATTCGTGATCAGTGACTCTGTATCAATAGTGCTTGTGTAATGTGGTAATTATAGTCAGAGTGGCAGTACTACCCTTTTACGTGACGCTGTTGTCATGTTCTGCTGTAAAGCATGAAGGGTCTATATATAGTTGTTGCACTTCAAGGTCAGCAATATTCCGCACGAATTGTCAAGTTACGAAATGGACACATTGCGTAAATATTCTTCCTAGCCGACTCGCTGTGGTTAAATTATGCAGACAAGAGTTCTACTTAAAAAATGTACCGTGTATAAAATTCCTTGCTCGTTTTACTCTGCAATCTTTAGTCGAAGTATTTATAATTCCGATAAATATCTGGTTGGTTACGCTTGAGTTGCTCATAAAATGTCGGTATATAGATCTTTATGTAAATGTATCTTTGTTGTTGTCGCTATTTTTTTCTCGTCTGATTTGAAACGAAATTGGAATGTTTCGTCAAATTTTAGTGAAGATCCTCAATATTAATTTTATATTAAAATTCACTTGGTGAATCACGAAAAAATAAACATATTATTTTTAATTGACGGATTTTTTAATTTATCAATGCAAACTCGCAAAAAAATAATTTAACAACTCTATGGAAGATTTTCAAACCCGAATCAGTAATTATTCGTGAAAAAATCGAATTATAAAACAGATATTGTGATATGTCTAAGCGTTGCTGGGCAACAGGATGTGGAACGAGTTGCCATGAAGACAGACTCTTGATAAACGGTCGGTTGCCAAGCTGCCCAACAGTGGAACGAGGTTACGCAACAGTAAGTAAAGCGATGTTTCTGGGTGCCGTGCCCTGCCTAGCAGAAGCGCGCTGGTTGCTACGCAGCGTTGCCCAGCAACGCCTCTGTAACACGGCGATTACGTAGCAGATAAGTGAGGTGCGTTTTCCGCTGTCCGACTGAGGGTTTACGAGTATAAGAGATACTGGAATGCCCAAGTCATACCGTGTGGAGGCGGGGTCGAATACCTCCACCGTGACCCTGCAAGGCGTAGGAGAAGACGAAAAGGGAGTCTCAAATCTGAGACAGTAAAATGTGGTCGCAAGTACTAAGGGACTCGGATCCGACAATGACTGCGCTGGCAAGGGCCAGCGGCATATATAAAAGACAGACCCGTCCTCTCGTCAGAGAGGGCGCCCCAAAAACAAGACCGTAACTGTCAAACAGCAATAAATATCTGGTCATGAGCTCGAGATGGGGCTCGGCACCAAGGCTTACTGACTGACTGACCGTAAGTCGCAATGTGACTTTGACTTTGACTAAGGAGTCAGTTGAATTTTAGCAGCCGCCGAAGCCGGTTAGTATTCGGAGTATTCGGCGGAGCAGAAGTCAGTCGGTCGCGGGAAGAAGAAGACCCGAACGCGTGGTGAGAGGATTTTATGTGGTAGTGCGCGATAACTGAGAAGTCAGCCAGTGAAGACTCATTGTGTGCCTTCAAGACTGTGTGTGTGCTGTTGTAGAGTTATATTGGGAGTGTGTAATACAGTGACACTGGTATAGCTCCCGTATCGTACTGTGAATACGTGTAGACTGCTGAGGACAGAGTGGACAAATTTTGCGTAGGGTTGTAAATTGTGTAAACCCGTAACAGTGTTATAATCAATTGTCGTTACGACTTGTAGGTTGTTAAATAAACCAATCAACAATCTGAACGGCGTCTTCAGTAGCCAAACACGTTACAATAGTATATGTTGGTGCAAGAACATGGTTTTCTTATTGCAGAACTCCTTTCATATAAATTCTTGATGTGTTTAGAAGGAGCTCAGTAGAACAAATAAAGCTTACCAGAATGACCTCGTACTTCACGCAGTGATAAGCCATTATTCCCGCAAGATTGCAATTACTTTCCACCAACCCTTCGCTCATTATTTCTGCAAACAGAAGGAAACCATATGTAAATAAACATATATATATATCTAATAAAAGTGTAATGGAACCGTTGATGTTTATCTGATGATTCGTCTAAAACTGCACGCTAAATGAGACGTACTTTATATCATTATAATCGTGTCGTAATTACTCACGCCTAGGAATGTAACGCCTCCTGCATGGGGCATGGCTGAAAAGAACAGAAAGAAATAAAGTGTGTACGAGTGAAGTTAATTATTGAAAATGTGATGGCCCTCGGAACAAGGCCTAGAGGACTGATGCATGTACTCAGAAAAGGAGAGTACTTCCAGCGTGTTTTGTGGACACTCACTTAAAGTTTCGTGTTCAGCAACTGACGAAATAAGTACCATCATCTTGAGTACGCCTTGTGTGATGGATAAGATATAATTCAAGATCTGTCTTCTCGCCAATCGTGGTCTATGTAACAATATAAATGTTCAAATTGCGGTCTTCTGGGTTGTGACGCCGTGTCCAATGTTAAACTCTTAATGTAAAGGTTTACTGCAATAACACCCTTCTCTGGATAATATTACAACTTCTCGCGGCTACTTTAACATAAGAAAATCTTATATAATTTCCAGTAATATTGTGACATGTGTACTTGTTGCTAGGTAATGATCGCTAAACAAACATTTTGACAGCGGACATTGCTAGGCAGCGGCCTTCAAACGGCAACAGATGAGTTTTTAGTTTGCTGCAACAGCGGAACTACAACAGTGTGGAGCGGTGTCTTCTGTGCGGTCTGTGCTGAGTTGGGTGCTGCAGTGCAGTACAGTCAGATGAGTAGGATGTTGGTGTGAGATGACCGCCAGCCTCGGAGTCGGTTGGTGAGTGAGTATGTTATAGAACTGTTGAGGTTCAGTCCTTGTGAACTGTTCCTGTCAGGAGCTGGTAATTGAGGCCGCTGGCGGTTCAAGAATCCAGAGGAAGAGGGACGTCTGTCATTGGAAGCTGCTACCGGGCAACAACTAGAGCAGAGTGAGAAGACTTGGTGCGTGCTCTAACGAACTGCAGAGTGTGAGAATAAGCGAAAGCGCATTAGTTGCTTGTAATGACCTTCTGTAAGCGTTTAGTGAATGCGAGCATGAATCTGTAGTCACTCGATCAGCTGACCGTATTATGATAGCCAACACATATAAGGCTTTATTATTGAAATAGAGCAGAAAATGAAACAGCATGGGAAGATGCGTGCGGCAGTGAGCTAGCCTATGTCTATGTTGGAGGAAACATAAGGGAAGCATTAGCATAAAAACGTGTTGCACAGATTAACGCCAGAAGACCTGAAGATATATGGAAACACATGAAATCCGTTAACGGAAGACAGCGTTCTGGAAGCTGACTGGCAAGGAGACTAGGAGGAACTGGAGATAGGAAATCCACAAAAATATAAGGAGAAAAAAAAAGAAGGGAAAGAGTGTGAAGAAACAAAGAATAATATTCACTCGGCACCCTGACGACAAGTTCAGTGTAGTCGTGCCCGAATTCTACGTACTTCTGATAACGTTCTCACAGAGGGTGTTTGAAACTAAGGCCATTGTCAACGTATTAAATTTAGCAGTAGAAATATTCTGGTATAATAATACTCATATACTGTATTTTAATTCATATCATTTTATTAAAATTGACCACTAAACTATTGAAGTTAAACAGGAACCAGCTACGATGGGTGGTAGGACTACTTACAGGACACTGCCACATCAAAGGACATCTGTTCAAACTGAGACTAAGTGACAGTCCCACTTGTGAGAGGTGTCAAGAAGAAAATGAAACAGCCACACATATCCGGCGTGAATGTGAGGCCTTAGCTTATTTAAGATTGCCCCACTTGGGTCAATATTTTATGGAACCAAGTGATTATTTCGACGTTCCAACGTACAAGATCCTGCGAGGATGGGGATAACCAGAAGGGGAGGCACAACAGATCATTGTGGTCACGGTGGAAGGGCCAAGAATGTCCACCCCTTGTACATTCATACATTCATTCATTAAAAATTGTCCCCTGACTCTATGATGTACAATCGTTATTCAAAGCCCAATGATCGCTCACTTGCGCAACAAATTCAACTCCTTCCCCATTACGTAACCCGAAAGTTTATGGCAGTGTTCACAGGAACTCACCATTACCCCTTATCAAGATTCTGATGAATCCAGCCTACACATTTGCGCCCTTTCTTAAGCTCCGATTTACTATTATTCTCCCATCAGAGCTCACGTAAGTCTGCTAAGAGTTCACGGTTTCGCGAATTTCCCGAAGAAAATTTTGTTTTCAAATTAATTATTTTGAAACGTAGAGCAAACTTCATCCATTGCGAAAAGAGGGAGGGAGGGAGGGGAAAAGTGTTGTGTTGCTGTTTCAGTTTCAGAAAATGATTCATTTGCTTACCTCTTGCACGTTTATTGGCTTTCTTCGCACAGTATAGTCCAGCATGTTTCGCTACATCCTTCAGAGTGTCATCAGTGTAGGCCTCATCAATGAACTTCTCAAAATCCTCTTCCTTCGCATAGCCATCCTCGTCGAGCTTAAAGGAAGGTCTTCATTAAAATATGCGGTGCAAAGTAAAATATTGTTTCTACACGTCGTCCAACCTCTGTACAAGGTATAATGCAGGGGGTGAGCTTTTCTATGTTTATAAGGCTTATGTATTGTACTAAAATCCAACGAATGGATCAGAGGCAGAGTCAGAATTACTTTACGGCTGACAGTTGTCAATCAGTTCGTCTTCGTGAGAAGACCCTTGAGACTCACGACCATCAATTTTTTTTCAACTGGACCCTTGCGGTCATAGTCATTATGTAACATCCTCCCTGACGAGAGGCTGGGTCTGTTGTTTAAAATTGTTACGGGTCCTCGCCAGTACAGTCTTTCTCAGATCCGAGTCCCATGGGACTCATGACCACATTTTACTGCCCACATTCGAGACTCCCCAACCTCGAGGACCAGGTCCCTATATTACACGTATATCCCCCGGGAGCAGGGTGGAGCAGTTATACCCACCGGGACTGGGTTCCCTTTCCGTCACCTCCTACGACTCGCTGGGATACACTGGGGTTATTCTAACGCGCCTGCGCACGGGCACGACGAATGAAATTCGTCGGAGTAATTATCCATAATTCCAGTTACTACCGCATAGCAAACACACTGCGACCCTGCTACAAATACCAACCGGGTAATGCTGTTTAGGGAAATAATTTTTGTTTTTCTGAGGATGAAACAAAGCATATGGATATACCGTCTGCGCAAAAAGTAGAATAGCCATTTGTGTGCTAAAAAAGGCGATGTCCATAGTTTTAAAGGATTAAATATTCATGACGTGTCATCATTTCCTTTTAAGATACGGAATGTAAGGAAACGTCATTAATATTTAGGGTTTGTTCCTTTCAGAGCAATAGATTTCACATGTAAAGTAAAGGTTAAGGGCCTCCTTGGTGCTTATATTTTTATAAAATTTATTAAATACATATCTTATTCAAAAATATTAATTACTGTAGGCCTACGCATTGTTGCACCCTATAAGAGTACCTTAAACGCGATAAAAGACATAATAAGGAATTACATTATTTTAGTTCGACTATTAAAGAAATTTCCTGGCGAAGAACCAGTACTCTACATAAATATAATTATTTGTGTTGTGTATAAAATTGATATAATGCAGTGTCCAACTTACCGCACCCTTCTCCCTGCCAATGCACTCAGCAATGCCCTAAAATGAATTTAAATTATCCAAATTACTATCTATGAATTAATCAAACAATACACAGTGATAGAAATAGTAAAATTCTGAGGCAGAGACGCTAAAGTCTTCTTCTCAACAAGCATTCATTTTTTGTATGTTAGGATCTTTCATTCTGTCCTCAGAATATATCTTTGTATTCACACATATATAAATTCATAACAAATACATATACTGTTTCTATAAAATAGGAATATATTCCTTGAGCTTAATTTGTGTGTGTCTGTACTAATCATAAAATTACCGGCTTCTGTGGAACCTAAAATTCTGTACCATTTTCACAAGACACCACCACTGGACTCTGTCCTGAACCAGACGAAACCAGTAAAATTATATTCACATCTGAACCTACATTTTTTAAATGATCTCGTCTTTGAGATCTTTCGACTGGAGTTGTGAATGCATTTGACTTTGTTTAATAACTAAAGTCATATTATTAATTCATATATATATATATATAACTAATATGAGGTAATGAGTCTGTAATATTCAATTACTTTGCTGTTAAATGTGACAGTAACACACAGTGCCGATAAATTACCTGCAGAATTTTTTGGAGACGGGGTACCGAAACCTTCTTCCTCCGTTGTCTCCAAGATCTGCCCTTCTAACTTGTCCTAACTTCGTACGAATTTGTCTTGCGAGAGTCCTGCCTTCCGAAGTGTCACGCTAGATAATCCGATATATAT
>NW_019725001.1:141419-177219 GCF_002891405.2 Cryptotermes secundus | reverse complement strand
CCTCTATCGGCCATCATCAGTTGTATACTCTTAACGTTGCTGCTACACTGAAACCCAGTCTAAAATTTAACATTTAAAAAACACATTGTTAAATTTTAGACTGGGTTTCAGTGTAGCAGCAACGTTAAGAATATACACCTGATGATGGCCGATAGAGGCCGAAACATGTAGTGTAGAAAAGAACAAGATCAAAGACATATAATATATATTGTTTGCACTTGGAACGGAGTGTGTATCATTTTCCTTTTCACTACTGGGAACACGTGCGGCTGGAGCTATGCCCCGTCGATAAACGCACATGCGCTTTCCAGATGCTAGAGTTCCAGTACTGCATGTTTGGCGCATACTGTACCATTAGCGTCTCAAGAAAGACCCTAATCCATGGAGTTTGTCAAGTTTAAATAGGCATGGCAGAATGTGACATATGTCTCCAGCATTTTGCGTTCTGTGCACGTGCTGGCTAGAATTGTAACTAACAGATCGCCAAAGCAGACGATATTTCTTATCTTCGCATTCCATGTTTAGATTATAATCTTCAGTGGCATAATACGTGATATATCAAAATTTCTTGTTTTTGTATACTCACACATGCTTGTGCTCCTTTGTGCTCTGAGCCTGAAAAGAGAGACAGCAATAATTAACTTGTAAGTAAAAAATAGAAACCTATATTTTTATAACTNGGGGCGTCATCCATAGCTCAGCACGTCACAATATAGTAAACAACCTCCATTTTTTTTTTGCATAAGTTTGCGGGATTTGTGTACTGTGAGTTCGATACCGATGTAAGAACGCATTTAATGTACGTAGTATATTCTGTATTCTTCTTATATTCCTGTTGCTCCCACTTGGAGCAAAGGGCAACCGTGAAACGCTTCGTTCCACTTCAGTTTCGTAATCTAAGACGGTAGGACTCCTTGGACGGGGGATCAGCTCGCCGCAAGGCCGTTATCTAACACAAACAGAATGAACACAAAGAGACAACCATGCCTTGAGTGTGATTCTAACCCATTATCCCAAACAGAATAAACACAGAGACAACCGTGCCTTGAGCGTGATTCGAACCCATGATCCCAGTGTTCGAGCGGGCGAAGGCATTTCGTGCCATAGGCACGTACGAGCCTGGCTTACGAGTCCGGCTCGGCGAGGAGCCGGCCTCGGATTAAGTTCACCACACACGTATGAGCGTGGTGACCCACACACGGACGAGTTTGGCTCATTGGAACCCGAGCCGAGTCGGACTCGCGGGCAAGATTCGTACGTGTATGGGCCCCCTTAGACCGAGCGTCCACTGTGGTCGACATATTCAATATTATACTTTAAATATTTTCGAAAATAGATTTTGGAATTTTATTTCATGATTCAGTATTTGAAATTTTCACTGCAATGAAAGTAAATATTTTAGTGTTCTTGGTTACGTCGCTGTGTACTATGGCAGGTATCAAAGATTCGGAGAAAATTTTTGCCTCCATGTTCGTGTAACCCATTGTCTTCTAGGTGAATGTGTCGCCTTCATCTGTAAGGATACTGTACCCCTTTGTTATGTCTCTGGAGTTCAGAAAGAAACAGACTTTCATATTAAGGTGCCCTCCTGATGAGGGTGCCAAGTCCATCCAAACTATGGGCAACCACCTCACAATCTATGCAGTGTCATGACTTTGAACGTTTCAAACGTATCATAGTTTATAAAACAATTTCCACGTGAAATTACTCTAAACATGAGCAAATAATTATGCATATATTTATAACTTACTTTCATTCATTTTCGCTTTGCACTCTTCAAATAATTTCCTTGTCTCCTGAGTAAAATCCGGTTTATCAACACTTCCACAACATTTCTGTTGAAAAATAAGGTAAATAAATATTTAAGTTTAACATAATAAAGAGAAAAGAGTGGGAAGCACTGTATTCGCTAGGTGCACGAGTCTGTGGAGTAACAAAACGTAATAGGATTATATACTATTGAAGTTATTTTCATTGAAACTTTTCTATTTGTGATATAACTTTCGTGAAGAAATGAAGGTCAAATTGTCAAGTCTTGTAGTTGTTAGCACTGACAAAATGTTCGTGATTTGGCTGTTCCATATCTTACCGGCCTTATATGTAAATTCTTCTGGATTTGACCTTTCAATAAAAGTACCTGGGTCATTTCATAAATAATGCATAGGTTGGCAACACTGCGGATTAGATGAGGCAACAACAGTGAGCCTCATGTCAGTTACAGTTCAGGGCTTGAGAAAGAAGCGCGTTATTTTGTTTCATTTATAATGCACTCTGTTCTTAAATAACGTATTTGTGGTAATGATATTAAGCTCTTTAAGTCTGGTATTTATCGAAATAGTCTTCAATAATTTTGTTGTTCCCTCAGTATCGAGAGCGCCTTTTCGTTACAACAAACTAAATGATTAATGCTGCTTAGGAAAATATTAGCTCACAGAATTACTGGGGTTTTTGGCCTTTTTCCATCGTCCGGAATTTTAGGTAATAGAGGACACGACGTTTCGAAAACTGGATCTATTTCCTTCTTCAGGTGAGAAAGGAAGACACCTACTCAGTTGGGCCCCTTAGGAAGAGAGATTAGCTTTTTCTAAGGGACCCAGCTGAGTAGGTGTCTTGCTTTCTCACCTGAAGACGGAAACAGATCCAGTTTCGGAAACGTCGTGTACTCTATTACCTAAAATTCCGGACGATGGAAAAAGTCCAAACCCCCAGTAATTCTTTGTGTCATCCACCATCGTCAGAACCCTTTAGAACCAAAATATTAACTGGATAAACCGAAAAATCGTACGAAACAAAAATGTAAATTCTTTGGGCGAAACTTACAGCTGATGAGTGTTGAAACAGGTGGTAAAAAAAGTAAAGCTATCCCTGTAACAGGCCGTGAAGGCCCTTAGGGTTGTGAGATGTTGAGGGTCCCACATTATCTAGACAGTCGGTTCAATGGTGGCGGTTAGGTTGTCAGCCTACGCGCTGGTCGCGCTTTACTCCCCAGGAAAATTATTTAAAGGTGGTTCATATACTAACCACAGAGATTTAGAGGATTAAACAAAAGAAAATTAATAAGAGTATTAACATGAAAGCCTACGTTTCTGCATCTATACTCAGCGTTTGTGTTCCGTTTTAATTATGGGGAACCACAATATTATATTTAAGCATCCTGTTGCACTCTACACGATAAATGATACAAACTCCGTCTGTACTACGTGTACGTGTACGACACGTAGTACAGACAAGCAGCGGCACTCACACAAGAAGACTACATTAAATAACACCTATACAGTGTGAAAACAAGAACTAGCCGCTCCAGCACGTAGACATAGGGCGAGTAACCCTAAGAATTTTAAATTTTAAATTTAAAATTTGTAGAAAAAATTTTAAAAGGTTTTAAAAACATCATAACTAAAGATTTTTAGAGTGCTACTACAAGAATATCGGGTGCGACGTGTGAAACATAATCTACATACCAGACACATATCAACGATGTAGATGTTGATAATCGAAGAAAGTGACATTGTGTTTTTAAATGTTAAGTTTTAGACTGGGTTCAGTGTGGCAGCGACGTTAAGAGTATACACCTGATGATGGCCGATAGAGGCCGAAACATGTAGTGTGGAAGGAACAAGATCAAAGACATATAAATATATATTGTTTGCACTTAGGACGGAGTTTGTATCATTTATCATGGGGAACCACATTAAAATATGACGTTAACAAGAGGAAATGGTTTGATTATGAAACATGTGTGCTGGAACTGTACAATTATTTAACGTCACTGTATCTTTGATTCAGTATTAGCTGGATTCCAGTCAGTATGACTTCAGAGAATTTTCTCCTAACATAATATTATACACGATTTACAGTTTTATATATTATTATCTTTTGAGTTATGACGCTGCGTTGCAGTCCTGTCTGTGATTTCTACCTACCTCAGTCGTCTCGTCCTGAAAATGGAAGCAGTATATGCCTCTGAAACGTTATTATCCCACCTATCAGACTACACCACTGTGACATAACCCAGAAGATCATAACATGAAACTTCACAACCATGAAAATATCGTACCTTAATTAGAGCTATATTTAAATGCTGTGAGGATTTCTTTTTCCTAATCAGGAGACCGAATTGTGAAGCAAACCTGAGTACATACCGGGTACAGTCGATGCTTGTCCATAGCATTACGCTTGAACCGGGACAAAGAAGAGGTTTCAACAAATTCTTCAAGATCTTCCTCCAGTGAAGGGATATGCAGTTCCCGTTGTTTCGCTAAAAATGCCTTGTCCTCGAGTCGACTTAGTGCAGACAGGACAGAGTCAACTGCAATAAACATTTCACGTTTCTCATGCATTTGTAGTAAGTTACGGCTACCCTACGCCTATGCATTTCTTTCATTTATTTGTAGTCGCATGCTGAGCAACCAGATTCGTAAGATTGCCTTATAAAGATAGATACACTTCATAGTGTGACGCATTTGCGCTATGCATGACACCCCCTCCCCCGTCAGCGGTGACGTGGTACTTTCGGAGCGTAGCCGTTGCCACGGTGATAGGCCAGTCAACACCCCGCCTCCTCCCGCGGTGACGTAACACGGGATGCCGCCGTTGCTACTCAGCAGTAAACAACTCCCGACCAGTATGCTTAGACTCGGTTCACTTCGGCTCCGCTCGGCACGTCACCGCTGGCGAGGGGGGAGCGTGTTGACCTGTCTATTACTGTAGCAAAGGCGACGCTCCGAAAGTGTTACGTCACCGCTGGCGGTAGGGGGGGTGAGGGGGTGTCCTTCATAGCGCAACACGTCACAATATTCATGGATTCGTATGGCACAGGATCGGAACTAGAGATGATTTGTTGTGGATACGTCAGTCGATTTCGGTGTTCGGGAACTGCTTCACGAGTTGAACGAGTGTTAAGAAATCTGCTGCATGGAGTTCGTTATCTGTTGAAATAATTGCAGTATGACGTTTCAACTGGATCGGTTACTCTTAAGGTATCAAAGTACTGTTAATTCCTCGGAACTCTGGCCGTGGTAGAGGGGTCATACCATCTCTCGCGGAGCTGGTGGGGCAGTCTTATCAGCTTACGTCAGCGTGGGTACTACCAGTTTGGAATGTAGTGTCTTGGAGTGTGATCAGGTGTACAGTACTACTCCTGGTCTCCGTAGGCAATGTTTTCCGCTCGGGGAGTAGCTCTGAACGTCACCACAGCAAGCGTACAGCTTCGCGTGCTCCACAATAGCGTTTACCTTTCCGCGCAAATAAAGTTACGAGGCACTAACTATATGCAGCCCGTTGTGTGTCTTAACGTACTTTAAAATGAGGCAGTCATCACAACAATAACAACTTTTAATATTTTTAAGGTATTTACTCTTTCTAATAGCAACATTTAACTTTAATTGTATCAAATTGAAAATTTTAATAATTTAATCTCCACTAAAATACCGATCTGTATTTAATGCATCGACAGAGTTTACGGACATACCTTATAGGTTGTGTATTGCCTGAGGATGGCCTAAAAAAGGCCGAAACATGTAATAAGAACTGGACAAATAAACAAATGTTGATACGATATATTTTGTTTTATTGAGTATTATTGTTATAGTTGTGCTGACTGCAACATTTGAAAATAATATTGAGGTAATTATGTTTGACTTAAGGTTCTCACAGGGGTCTAATAGGATATAAGGCAAAATCCTTCTTGAAAAGCTAATAGTTGTGGAGCTGCTATATAAAATGACAGCATTTTATTAACCCGAATGTTCATTCATATGTTCACAGAAGCCAACCACTTGTCCCGACTCATCATCATCAGTAATCTGTCAGACGACAGGTCCACAGTCTCTTCCAAAACAGTTCCTCCACATAATGCGATCTAGAGCTTTCTCCTTCAAATGACAGTATCCTCTTCTGTCCCCAAGGTCATCCAGCATCTTCTTACGTCTTCTTCCTCGTCTTCTGGTCACTTCTATCCGCCCCTCTATCTTTCCTTCAATAACTTCTTTTAGAAGGCAGTTACCGCGTAAGATATGACCAATCAAATTAGCCTTCCGTTTTCTAATTTCGTGTAGGATATTCCTCTGCTCACTGACTCTAATTAACACTTCTTCATTTCTCACATAATCGGTCCAACTGATCTTCTCCATCCTTCTCCAACACCACATTTCGAAACTTTCCAGATGTTTCTGATCTACTGCCCTAAGTGTCCATGTTTCAGCCCCATACAGAGCTATGCTCCAAAAGTAGCATTTCACTAGTTTCTTCCTCAAAAAGTTCAATTTGCCGATAAAAAAAGATTCTTCTTCTTGCTAAATGCAGCTTTTGCCATGGAAATCCTAGATTTAATTTCACACGTACACCTTCCATCATCTGTTAACAAGCTACCCAAATATTTAAAACATTTTACATTTTCCAGTTGTTTTTGGTCTATCTTTATTGTGACTGGGGTTGGCCGTCTCGAAAGTTTCATTACTTTTGTTTTCTCCACCTTCATTTCCATACCATGGCACCTTCCAATTTCGATTAGTCTGTCAATCATGTGTCCCGACTATAAGGCACAAATTCCTGTCAACGCACCCATCCTGTTTCTTCATGATCCATTTTAAGTTATTTTTGTACCCACACCCAGCATATCATTATTCATAGCCCCCCCCCCATTAATAGATTCCTGAATATGGGATGCTTTTGGCGTGTGCGCAAGTGAAATGAGAGGACTGCTTACGTAATTGCAATTTTGTTTGCTCGTTCGCTGCAATAAATCTTAAAGAGCTCTGTTAACCTAACTGTCTCTCTCTTCGTCTGTCCACATGTGTTCTTGCTAGTAGTGGGGTGGGACTAAGTCCCCTGTATTGCAGCCACTTCTGGCCTATTGTACCAGCCCCAGATGATAGGTGAGGGTCATCGTGGAGCAATTGGTGGAATGAAGATTGGCAGGGGAAACTGAAGTACTCGGAGAAAACCTGCCCCAGCGCCACTTTGTCCACCACAAATCCCACTTGACCAGACCCGGGATCGAACCCGGGCCGCCGCAGTGGGAAGCCCGCAACTAACCGCTTGAGCTATGGCGCGGCCCTGTCCACATGTAACATCTGAAGGATACTGAACAAATTTTCTTGAAGATTGATATTGGAATGATTTTGTAACATTTGCCGACCCATTCCGATTGTAATTAAGACTTGATAGTAATAATAAATGATTCGAACAAAGATGTACACTAGATTCTGCGCTCAGCTCCTGTTTATCTTGCTATGCATAGATACAAAGTAAAGCTATCCCTGTAACAGGCCGTCTGGGTCAATAGGATTGTGAGGTTCCACATTATCTTGACAGTCGACTCACAGATGGCGGAGAGGCTGTCACCCTTACGCGCCGTCCGCGCTTTACTCCCCCAGGAAGATTCCTGGTACTCATTTCTGTTAGAAGCCGAGTCAACCCCAGAGCCATAGTGCGTCTGGAAGGATTAGGTCAATTGAAAAATCCAGTGATATCGGGAAACTAACCCGTGACCTCCCGGCTTGTAGCATAGGGCCTCAACCAACTACTCCACCGCGTGCCCCTTGCTATACATATAACGGAACGAAAACATTCCGAATCATGTTTGTTGGCATGTTCCGTAGAAGGAATTGTTTATAACATGTACATACCCATCCTCTTCAAATTATTTATGAGAAAAGAAAATTTTGCTTGTATGAGAAACGTGATATCCCATAATTCTGGAGGTAGTGGGTTTAAGAGCAGCAGTGTGAAACCTACGATCACCTCTCGTCTTATGAGGAAGAAATACGTATGTAATTCACATGCAGCTGTTTACCATTGAATAAAATATTTCGGTTTTTAAATTTGGCGAGAATCTATGAGAAAAATTCAAATTCTGATCCCCAATGTTCGGACACGCTAATGTAAAATTAAACACAGACTTCAGAACTCGTGTCATATCAGCTTGTGTTTCATGTTCGTGTTGTGACAGAACACTACATTTAAGGAATAAAGCAAAAGTGATTTCAACCCAGGCCAAAACTAATTAAGGATATTTTTGTTTCCAGTTTTGTTAATTTCGATCTTTTGCTGAAACAAATGAAGAATTTGTTTGCTCTGATGCAGAATGGAAGCCTGGAGCAGTAAGATGAATTTTATTTTGGTGAAATAAATACATGTACAACTAAACAAACTCAGATTATAGGAAATTTTGTTTAATTATTGTCGAGAACAAGATGACCTTCCGGTATTCGCCTGTTTTAGGGAGGACTTTGTTGACTGCTGAATAGGCTTCTGGAAGTTCGGAAATGTACTCAGAGTATCCCTTTTTGGTTGACTTTGTAGAAACTACGGAAGATATATGTTAGTATTGAAGAATGCGCTTCATGTTTATTAACGTGTGTTCGGAACACATTACAATCTGATAAATATTGAACTAGATACGTGAGGAAATATATGTAATAATAATATTTAACATCGGTTATTTTTGTCAGATTTTAATAGGAATCAGAACATGCATGGTGTTATTGAAAACTCTCCAATATCAAATTTCATTAAAATTCGTTTAGCGTTTCTCAAATTGATTTCCTACAGCGAAGACATGAAATTCTGCGAAGAAGTATTCACACACTTTACTTTGGTACGACGCGGACCGTGTAGAAAACGATGATTCCAATATTTCTTCTATTCTTTGTGAATTCGTTGTGGCGGTAACGTTTTCACCGAGCAGTTGCTTAGCAATGTCAGGGTATACAGATACAGAAACACAGACTGATGGGAGTGATTTATGAAGTACGCCATTGAGATGGCCTCAGATGTCATGATATACATACAAAGTTTAATATATTAAGGAGTTCAAAAGATTATAGAGGGATTCACAGACACACAGACAGCATTGAGATAACCTAAGCCTACTTCATTTTTTTTTCAAAATAAGGAATACTAGGGTAAAAAGGGACAACTGGGTTAAGGGATGTACTGAATGTGTTGAACAGGCGCACAAAAGAGGTGAGGTCACTCCTAAAAGTGAAATATTTCATGCCCAATACATTCCTGTAAGCCTCGCGTAGATAGCTAGCCGGAATTTTTGTTCTGTTAGTCCATTTTCTAACTTGTTTTAGTTAAACAATGTTTGATATCCCTTTACTAATTAACAAATAATTCTAGTGCTCCACAGTTACTCAGTAAAATTAATATTGTGAACACTGTAACAAACAAAACTCAGAACTTACTTACCAGACTGGAAGCCCTGCAGGGAGAGTCCTGTTACTGTTGCACAGATGAGAGAGAGACACACCAGCAGTGGCGAGGAAGTCATGATGAATACGTGTAGGTAAGCCAACGTGTCGAAGTAAGAACATGTAGTCTGCTTTCATTTATATATGTAAAATGTCGAGGATACTTTATGTAGTTTCTCACATTAATATTCCATAAGTCTGTAAGTTTACGCTTCGTAGCCTGAAATGATTTCATTTCGCTTTCAGTGATGCAGGATATGTTATCATCGTAAAATATATATTTCCAAAAATGTGTTGTACGTACTTATACTGAAAGGAAGGAAGAGTAATAGAATTTCTGGAAGCCATTCTGAGGGAATAAAAAGCGATATTTAATTTTTTCCACCACTTAATATTGCATTAACAAAATTGCATATTGTGGGCTTTATACATATAATTTACCAAATGATCCACGTAATTATGCAGAACTAGAAATAGTATTATTGTTATGTAACACACATTATGGCCTTCTGGATAATGGTAGAGTGTGGTTGCATGATGGGTACTGATGTTTTTAGGAGTGAATCGCCTTTATTTTTCTTGAAAACGGAGGCATTATATTCCTGCGAGCCTATTATACACCCATCCGTCCTTGTGTATTTAAGATTAGTTTGTATATTACAGTCCCTTCATCCGAGATCTTCTCATTTGTCTCTAACCTTCGGAACTGCGGACGAAACTCCATAAGCCCTTCTCACATCTTCCGTATATGTTGTATTTCTCTCCCAAATATTCATCCCGTTTAGTGATTTGTAGTTTAGTAAAAGAAATATTATAATTACAGTGTTCCTTATTTATTTTATCAAGAAAGAAACAAGCAGTTCATTACAGTCCATGTTTAATTTTGCGCAATTTCCTAACCTACATACAACTTAAGATTAACTCACGCATTCTGTTTCATTCTGTCGGCCCACTCTTTCAGCCTCTTTCTCTTGTCTTCACATGCAGTACCTGAAAGCAGAATGATTTGTCATTTAAACTGTATCACAATGCACGTTATCTGAGCCCTCAACTAAACACATGGAGGAGGTTACTGTAGATCAGTCGATATTTTCTTTGTTGATCCAGGAATTAGTGATGTTAACCTAAAGTTTCATAGTCATGTGAACTAATCATGATATATGAGCAGTTCAGTGAAGTTCACAACTTCACACTCCGGTTCTCCAAGATCTCAGCTACTTACTGGTCTCCAAACTGATATTTCCCCATAGACTTCCCAGTCAAAATTGAATATTAATTTCTCATATTGCTGTTCGTAACGCTTTATGCTCTACCATCCACCCTAAAAATGAAGTGCCGATTACAGTGACCGCTCGGTCTAAGACATGAACTGTCTTCGCCCGTTCGAACGCTGGGATCGTGGGTTTGAATCCCACTCAATGCATGGATGGCTTTGTGGGTTTATCCTGTGTTTGTGTAGGTAAGCGGGCATGAGACGGGCTGATCCCCCGTTCAAGGAGTCCTACCTAATTTGTAAGAAAGGCAGCCAAGACCCGACAAAGGGCAGCAGATCCATAGATAGATAGATGGACCACGCCATAGCTCAAGCGGTTAGTCGCTGGCTTCCCACCGCGGCGGCCCGGGTTCGGTAAAGTGGGATTTGTGGTGGACAAAGTGGCGCTGGGGCTGGTTTTCTCCGAGTACTTCGGTTTCCTCTGCCAATCTTCATTCCACTAAACTTTCCATCATCATAATCACCCGGGGCAGGCTACAATAGGCCAATCAGTGGCCACCGTGCCGATGGACCTTGTTCGACTCCACCCCCCACTAAGCGAATTAATTATTAGATAGATAGATAGATAGATAGATAGCTAACAGACAATATCTTTATTCCTATGAAGCGCTTCCACGGCGTTGTTGCTTTCATTTAAGATTTGTTTCAATATCATCCTCCCTAACTTTCGGGCATGTTATTGAGACTTGTTTTAACGACTAACATTTTAAATTTAAAGTATTTCTGGACTTTGTCCAGGGTCTGATATTCTGAAACAATATTATTTGCTGTCAGCAGAGCCGTTTAGGGCTGATCGAAGTTTGTTTGCGTTTCTCCGTGTAATGTCGTGGTGCAGGGGGGCGTGGAGTCATCCCGCCTCTGCCACCACTGTAATGCCGCAGAGCAGGGGGGCGTGGAGGTATTCCTCCTTTCCTCCACAGCTTACTCTGTAATGCCACAGCGGCGCAGGGGTGGCGTGAAGGTAGCCCTCCCTGCCACCACTGTAATGTCGCGACGTTGGTACAACATGTAACGTCGTGACGACGGGGGTGTGCAGGTACCCCTCCTTGCCACCCCAGCTTATGCTGTAAGGAGTTAACACAATACTCCTAGCTCACCCTTAGCTAGGATTCTCCTGTTCGGGGTTTCCTGGGTCTCACTCAAAGCTGGCACCATCTATTATATGTCCTTTTCTATCGTGGGGACTACCCCCTGAGCATATAGTCATAGCTCCGTCTTGACCACTCCTCATATAGTTTACAGGTAGTTACATGTAACTCCTCCTATCTGAGGATACCGCTAACCTCTCTGTCCCTGTTTGTCTTTCTTGCCTTCGGCTGCTACTGCTGCCTGTGTCAGTTCAGCCCTCGCTTGGTCAGGATTGCTCGGGATCGGATGTGGGAAAGTTGATTATAGATGTGCATCACAATCCCGGTACATCCTACTCTATCTACTCTATCTATTTACACTTTTGTATTTACATACTTTACAAATTTACATTATTAACAAGACCGACATACAGTCGGGTCTGCATAGAGTCTTTACTACACGTTAGACTCCTCCAAGTTCTCCCCCTTCGGGGATGGAGGCCTCGAGCCTCTCTCTCTCTCTCTCTCTGACGCATCTAATGAGGACATGCAAGCCCTCCTCGTTTAACCTGAATCTTTTTCCCGTATATTTCTTACTACACATTATATATGATTACCCTATCCTTCGTAAAGTTTCCCCTGACATAATCTACCCTTAGTTATATATATATATATATATCAAATTCCCACATACTATCTTTACCACTACACACTAACCATAAGCTTGATACATACACTATAAAACCCTTCTTGTCTGACTCACATCCTAGGCAATTACATGATTCTAGTATTCTCCCCTCAGGGCTCACCGGGTACACTGGAGTTTGCACCTTGAAATCACTCAACACTCTTATCAACAATAATATCATCAACAGTAATATTAACCAGCACGGCTGTTATGCGTAAATAAACTTACTTGTAGTACAAGATGCAGGCCCCCTGCCTCCGCTGGTAATGCCCATGTTGAAGAGAGCCTTCGGCTGACAACTGAATATTCTGTGTTAGATCATGATCCCAAGTCCCCCGAAATTCCCTAATTTATAGTTTTAATTCGCTGATTCAGCGTTGACGACAGAGGGTAGAGAACTCCTCCCCAGTGTCCTCAATCCTCATAGTAACATTCTAATTGGTTCTCATGGGTGGTTGTGGGCGGACCCCTTGTGTCTTTTTGCTGTGTATGCGGTCTATTACGATTACTCTAGTGACCAAGTGAGGCAAGCTTCTTGCCCTGCAGTTACACAGACTTGCTGATCAGCAACATTCTTAACCTATTTGCCTGTCCATGTGTTTACAGATTACTGTAATAACTGTGAAACGCTTTTCGCAAGTCGCGAACATTTTGGGTAATGTCTTACAATCTCCAATCTCAAATTTGAGGCACTACACTCCGTGAAGTCGGATCCTCTTACAAAGCACGTAAACACGTGGTTGTGTATGTTGCAAAGAGGGCACAAGAGTTCGAACTGAACAGTAACGTGCACGTTTCCCGAATTATATGCCCCCAGTTTAGTTCTTCACATAATTTTGATCTGTTATTTTCGTTCTGAAGTGCTTCACGTTTTTTCCAAAATTTAAAAAGGCTCTTCACTTTTTATGTCGTTCTATGGATCGTGAATCAGTGTAAGGGATTTTTATTTTATTCTGTAACTGATATGTAATAACGCCTATGAATTTAGACGAAATATGCCAATAAAAGCCAGCATTGAAGTATATGATACTGATGGTGACTTTAGAAGTGCTATGTGCTCTGGTCGAATCATTCGTCAGTTATAAGAACAAAGAAGCCCTGTCCCTTATCTGCGTAATTTACAATTAAGATACATAAAATAAAGCCTGACTAAATATCATACATACTTTCATCTTGTGTACTTACTTTTGACCTGTTTTTCTTCCGGACAGTTCTGAAAGAGAAAAATATATTGATATATAAGTTTATAAAGAGACATGTGCATAAATATATACACAGGCAGAAGAATTCATAGATAAAAATGTAGAGATACATAATACACCTACAAGGGTAGAAGTGTAGACAGGTAAATACTTACACATATAGATTACATTATCTAAGAGTAGTTTAAAGGGGCACACGGTGGCGTAGTCGGTTGAGGCACTATGCTACAAGCCGAAATGACATGGGTTCATGTCCCGATGAAGTCATTAGGTTTTTCTTCAATTTACCTAATCCTTCCAGCCGCACTATGGCCCTGGGTTCGACTCAGCCTCCAACAGAAATGAGTACCAGGAATTTTCCTGGGGGGGGGGTTAAAGTGCGGCCGGCGCGTAAGGCTGACGTCACCGCCATCTGTGAGCCGATTGTCTAAAAAATATGGGACCCTCATCGTCTCACAACCCTATGGGCTTTTTACCTTTTAAGAGTAGTTTTAGCTAGAGTAGATTTAGTAGGTATCTAGTAGGTAGGTAGGCAGGTAGGTAGGTGCCCCGGCCAAGACTCAAACTGGACAGCTCACGAATGCAAGCTAGGATCGTTAAATCTTGAGAGAGCTTGCTCGGTAATTTGATATGTAAGCAATTGATTTTCATTATACACAATTCAGTGATTTAATGTTGCATGGTATGAAGCCATTTTCCATGAGCTTATGAAAGGAAATGTGGCCGTCTTGTTGAATGTGCCGATATGTAGATTTACATAAATTACCGATGTTTCGCAGAATTCTGCTGCCTCTATCGACAGGTTTGAGCATGGAACCTTCATATACCGCCGAAACTTCAGTGTCTGCCCACCGTATTATACCGCGTAACATCCCAGAAGACCACAGTCTTAATATTCACCGCACAGAAAGTTTGATGCTAAAATTATAAAATAAAATTTCAGTTCTTACCATTTCTGTCTTTGTCCCGACGCACATCACTGCAAAGCCAAAGGCACCGTTGCAAGACCTTCCGTCCACTTCTACTATACCAACTTCTAAAAATGGAAAGAGTTACATAATTAGACTTCTTATCCTAAGGCCCCACTTCTATGTACAACAGGTAGGCCTACATTCGTTCGGTGGTCTTTAAAATAACCGAACATATTAATGACAGTTAAACTTGTGATACACCTGAAGAACTGCCCCTTGCGGGTGTGAATTCTTCTAAGAGAGAAGGTGTGAAGGTTGTCTAGTTAATATTTAACATTAATTAATTAATATTTAATTGGAGTGAGAAGGTCAAATACTGTGCCTCTTCGTTAAATATCACAAACAGTTCAGTTCTCTCCTTATAACATCTGTCTTATTTTATTTCGAGCGACAGTGATGGCGGTAAGCTTGATACGCAATTTAAATGGTAATATGTTATATAGAGGTGACCCCTGATGTGCCGTAACATCAGAGTCATTGCATACACAAAGGCAGAATTTGTCGTTCTGTGTAAGTAAGTTCCAAAATGTTGTCACGTGTTTAGGTTTGGCTATAGACCTGGTTTGGACTGGTGAATAGATTTATTAACCACACACCACTCGGAACTACAAGTACTTACAGCGCTATCGCTGATTTCCATACTTTGCAAATTACTACACGTTAAGTCTTCTACAGCCTTCAGTGTCTCCAAAAGCCGTTCCCTGGCAACGGCTTCTAAGAATGGAGATTCTTCATCTTTTCGCGCTCAGGTCCTGTATTCACAGCATCCCGTGCAGAACTAAGTCTTAATTAACAACTGGCAACTCTCAGGCTGGCGGCCATTTCACAACCTCCTACTCCTCTCTTGACACCTTGACTTTCAAGTAAGAACTAACTGGGTCGCCCAAATTGTCTCGAAGATAACTCCTTTGCACGGACCGAGTAAAGAACACCGTTTCCAACAGCAACTCTATCGCTGTGTAGTCGTGTTTACCGCTCCGATGCATAGCAACGACTTTTGTCTCGTTTGTTACAAGATCTTTGCCTGACCGTGGGTCTATACGCCACAACATAATACAGAATGCGATCTTTTGTAATCGATCATTGCCTAGCGGCCTAACTCTTAAATATTGATTCTTGTTACTTATTACCAATTTTGTACTAAATGTGACTTATGTCCAGTTTTGCACTGATCACTAAGAATTTTCGGCAAGGAATGTTAATATAAGGGCTACTAGAATGGTCCATGACAGCCGGTGGTAACATGAGCGCCTTACTCCCACCCCACCAGCCCGATTAAAAGGGACTTCCAGAATGTTCTCGATTAAAGAATAATGAGGAAGCTTCAGGAATAATCAGGAAAGAGAAGGTTCTGGATGTTACGTCATCACACAGTATTTAAAGGGACTGATCCTCAGATGACGGGCATTGGCCGATATGCTGGGCAGTCGGTGAGCCAGCATGTATATTCAGTGAGACTCACACACAGGCTGGGAGATGGGCGTACCTCATCTACCGTACTGTAACGTAGTGTTCGGTGCGTACCAAAAGTGAAACTGTAACAGCAAGTGACTGCTGCTTGCAACCGTGTAGAGCTGTTAGTAACATCGAGTTGTGATCCAGAGACCTCTTCACCAAGAAAACCTCTCTCTCGTCGAAGCCCTTTACTCCCAAGGCGCCTCGACGTGGTGCCCAGACCACGTAACGTTCACACCGATCACGAATGGTAAAGAGGAGCTCTTACTAGTAGCGCCCAAACGAGCCTTTGCAAAAGGACTGTTAAAGGTGGCCTGTCTCAACACAGGGCTACACACAGTGTAAAAAGAACTCTCATAAACAACGTCCAACGCATGGCAATTACACTTTTGGTTTTCATACCTTGGCGATGGAAGCAGCTTCTTCCAAATGTTAGTACCCACCTACCAGGCCGTGCGGTGTCATACTGTCTCAGATTTCAGGGTAGAAAATGGAGTCTCTGTATTCTTTTGAGAGGTTGATAGTACTTTTCAAGACTACATGATATCATAACCCAGAGAACTATAGTATTTTACCTGTGGCCTTCTGGTTCGCAAGAGGAACACATTCATCAATAGACTTTTCGGTAACATCCTTCAGACTTGAATCATTATAACGGGCCAAGTAGGCCGACTTGAAGTCTTCAAGCTTCACGTATCCTTCTGAGTCGACCTGTTGTCAAGAAGGGCACAGAAACGTTTATTTCTGCAGGGTTAATCATTTGAACCATATCTAAATGTTGGGTCACCTTCACACAGACCAGCTGATTAAACATGCTTAGGGAAATAATTGGTGTTTATTCAGTCTCTTACAGAATATTTAAATTTAATTATGATGAATTCGAGTTCCAAAACGTTAAAGCATTTGTGCATACAGTTCACATTGTACGTTAGCGCGTTGAAAGAACGTTGGAGCTTATATTCATTAGTGTATTGTAAAATGATGGACCAGCTGAAGAGGTCGGGAGGTGTTCCTACATATAAGCATTACTCATTTCAGCGATTGCAATATAAACTCAAGTAATTTCCAGAACATGTGCGACACGATTCGCATGAATGACAAGAACCAAGCCACCTTTGAAGTAAAGACATTTGTAGATATGTCAGCATATTGGACTCAGCCTAAGACGCAAAAGGAAAGTCTTGCAACACATGAAATATGGTTTTTGACGATAATGATGGGCTGCATAAAAAATGGCTGTATTTTAAACCAAACAAGGAGTAATTAAAATATTTGCTTCTGGGGTAAAATTGTACAGCATTAATAAATGAACTACTTTTAATTAATACCTCATGATTTTTTTATTGCTAGTGGGGTGGGACTAAGTCCCTTGTACTGCGGCCACTTCTGGCCTAATGTACCAGCCCCAGATGATAGGTGAGGGTGATTGTGGAGCACTTGGTGGAAGAAGATTGGCAGGGAAGCAGAAGTACTCGGAGAAAACCTGCCCCAGCGCCACTTTGTCCACCACAAATCCCACTTGACCAGACCCAGGATCTAACCCGGGCCGCCGCGGTGGGAAGCCAGCCACTAACCGCTTGAGCTATGGCTCGGCCAAATATCTCATGATACTAAAACCTGATTTCATTTCATGCCACTGTAAACCTTGCGTCTAACTAACTAATTACATGGAGCTCAGCTCTTGAGATGCTGCCAGTCACACAGTTGCTCAAGAGCTTCCCAACATTTTATGGTAGCCGAAGGTTTACTACCGTGTCCACAAGAGTCCTCCAATGGTCCCTATCCTGAGCCAGATCAATCCAGTCCTTACCACCCCATTCTATCTCTCTAAGATTCACTTTTAATTTTATTCACCCACGTACGTTTTGGTCTACCTAGTGGTTTCTTTCCTTCCGACTTTTGCACCATTATCCTATATGTTTTATTCTTTTCCCCATTCTTGCTACATGTTCTACCTAGCTCATCCTCCTCCACTTGTATGTATGTATGTATGTATGTGTAAGGGTGGGCCGTAGCAATTTGGCCCTTGCACCGCGACAATCACTGATCTATTGTGCTTCCCCTTTGATGAACCCCTTATTAATCCTACACTTCGGATTAATTGTAGGACTGTATTTAAGGGGGCGTCACAGTAGTCACTCGGTTCCATGAAGAACTGGCCCAGGTGACGAAACCTTAAATAAGCTGTGGCCTCACAATCACACAGGGGGTGTGTGGCTGATTCGTTTTCTTCTAGGTACCTATCACAAGTGGGATCATCTGTCAAGCCCAGTTTGAAAAGGTATCCTTTTAGGTGACAGTGTCCAGTAAACAGTCCTACCACCCATTTTAATTGATCTCTGTTTAGCTTCAACAGATCCTTCGTTCTTCTGACAGAGGATCTCAGTGCCTCTTTGAGTCCAATTGTGGCTTCCCAGTATTTTTTGTTCATACAGGCCGTCCCCGCTTTCTTGGCAACTCCAATTGAGATGCCTCATCCTCCTTGACTTGATCATTCTAATTACACTTGGAGCAGAGTACAAGGTATGAAGCTCCTCATTATGCAGTTTTCTCCAACCTCCTGTCACTTCATCTCCCTTCGGCCCAAATATTCTCCTCAACTCACTGTTCATGTATCTAAACGAAAAGGGAATTCCCTCGTGCATTATGCCCTGGAAGTACATTTAAAGGTAAGTTCATATTACAGAGGAGAACAGCAGTCCTTCATTAGGAAGACATATCTGTTAGTGCTGTTTAGGGAAATAATCGCCATTTACTGCAAAAACTTTACGGAATACAAAAATAGACCTTATGCACAAAATTATAGCAGTTCATTTTAAAGTAAGTGGTACGAATAGTTACCACTGTAGTGGAAAGTGTTAAAGAGCTCGGTAACTATTTTACTGTTATGTCCTTACTTCGTTGCAAGTCTCAACTTACCAAGTTCTTCTTCTGCCCCAAACAGTGAGATGAGCACTGAAAAATATGAACAAACATGGTGACATTGCGTTTCCAGATATGGTCAGAATCGGTAATATATACGTAAAAAAGTTAGCTACAACGATTTACTTACTTACTCACTCATGGAGCTGAGCCCTTCTGGAGGAGCCGCCAATTCTGTAGCTACTCAAGAATTTCCCAGCATTTTATGGAACCCGAAGGTTCATTACCGTGTTCACAAGAGCCCTCCACTGGTCCCTATCCTGAGCCAGATCAATCCAATTCATACCATCCCATCCTATCTCTCTAAGATCCATTTTAATATTGTTCACCCACCTACGTCTTGGTCTTCCCAGTGGTCTCTTTCCTTCTGGCTTTCCCACCAATATCCTTTAAGCATTCTTCTTCTCCCCCATTCGTGCTACATGCCCTGCCCACCCCATACTCCTTGACTTGATCATTCTAATTAAACTTGAAGAAGAGCACAAGTTATGAAGCTCCTCATTATGCAGTTTTCTCCAACCTCCTGTCACTTCATCTCTCTTCGGTCCAAATATTCTCCTCAACACCCTGTTCTCAAACACCCTCAGTGTGTTATACTGCAGGCCTNTCATACCATCCCATCCTATCTCTCTAAGATCCATTTTAATATTGTTCACCCACCTACGTCTTGGTCTTCCCAGTGGTCTCTTTCCTTCTGGCTTTCCCACCAATATCCTTTAAGCATTCTTCTTCTCCCCCATTCGTGCTACATGCCCTGCCCACCCCATACTCCTTGACTTGATCATTCTAATTAAACTTGAAGAAGAGCACAAGTTATGAAGCTCCTCATTATGCAGTTTTCTCCAACCTCCTGTCACTTCATCTCTCTTCGGTCCAAATATTCTCCTCAACACCCTGTTCTCAAACACCCTCAGTGTGTTATACTGCAGGCCTGCAGTATAACACACGCAGTCACAGGAGCAAGACACAACACAATGCACAATACACACACGAAAGTAGGAAGAGTGCTCCGATAGAAGAGGATAGGTGTGATTCGCGTATTGAGATGCGACGTAGGGATAAAAAATCCTGAACAGTTTTAATATTTTTAATATTTAATATTTATCAATATATATGATGAACATATATTTTAGTTATTTTAGTATGAAGACGGCAAGGCATGCAGTGAAGTAGTTTAACGTAAATCGAAAAGCACCTGAAGATGGCACCTTTGGGCCGAAACATGTAGTGCAGGAGTGAAGAGTGAGGTGGATGAGTGTATGCACTGTAAGACGGCTGGAATAAATCATGGACTGAATATCTGTTATGTGTCCTCAGGTTATTTACAGATAAGTACTGTCTTGAATTAATTCACTGCAATGATTTGAAAATTATAACATTGTCCAAAAGTTGGTCGGGTGTGAGTTTTGTTACCACCCGCAACGGTTGTGGTACACCTGGAAATCGGTATATAATTTGTCAACAAATGAATTATATGGAAATGTATGCCATTTGGTGAGTTTTTGCAACGAAAAGTTGTAGAGGTACACATATTCACTTTGCCATGTCTGTCCGCTCTGTTGTTTGATCTCTTGCAACAACTCGAGGACAGCTGAAGAGGTGCTTATAAAAACTGTCATTGTCAGGTTTTATTAACCTTTTTCCAAAATTTTCCAGTTTTATTTAAAACTGAACAAAACGAACAATAACGGAGAGCGTAGACAGACAAGTTAGCGTTCCTACTCGAAATTCAAACGTAACTAACCACTGTGTAATTTCGGAGGAAACTTGTTTCGAAATGAAGTTAAGGGAAAGAATGAAGCATGGATTTTAAGCGTAATTCACTTTCTTTAAGTCCTACATTTTACGTAATACTTATCTAAATGTGAACAAAATCGCGAACATTTTTACACTATTCTTACATTTCCTAACTTCCTTGATAAAAACAATATACAATACTAAGTTAGCGTGGTTTGATGAAATATATGAATTACTGAAAACAGGATACATAAACGTTTCTTTGGAAAATGTTCGCTGTTTAATGGCATTTAAAGACTAGCATAAAAATATTACTGAATGCTTTAATGGGATATATGTTAAATTCATAAGCTGTGAATACACATTTAGAACTTTCAAATAACTGGGATTCTGCTTATTATACTTTAATCTCATTTGTAATGTAAAATAAACAATTAACGTGTTTCCATATTGCGTTTCATCATATCCAACTTACAGCGAATCTCTGCGCGAATTTCAGACCCTTGTTTTCTGCAGATGTGTCTTCCGGACCTGAAAATAAACCCGTGGCCGTTAGTTCTGAAGGGTTTGCTCACGTAATTAGTCCTGCACATTTATTTGTGCGGGTTCGGCTGTTTTATTTTGAAGAAGATGTATCGAGCAGTAAGTTTCCAGGCACCCGGAAGAATCAGACGTAGGAAAGTGCTGAGAGAATTATACATTCCCCCCTCCCGATCTAGTGTCGGGCATTGAGAGGAGAGGGGAGAGATCTGGCGTGGTTGGGACCTGTAATTACAATTGATCAATTAAGGGTGGTTGAGTTAATGCTTATAAATAATCTGCAAGGTAGAAACAAATTGAAAAGTTCTGATTGGGACAGCTTGAAATTATATAGAGTGACATACAAGAGCTGAAGGTGAAGAAGTGGAGGCAAAAGAGACATCTGTCGTAAATTAGGCAAATTTTTTAGTTGTCTATAGAACCAGGGAGCCAAGTACTTAAGTGAGTAATGGAAGTTCAGTTTCATTGGGTAGTAGTAACTTCCGTGAAGCGCCTTTAGGTGTTTCGGCCACTTCTGGCCATAAAGATATATATATATATTTTTTTTTTCTTACCTGCCTGTACCCTACATGATTGTATATGTGCCTTCTCTTCATCCGTCAGCGTTATCGAAACTGTCCCGCAACATTGCTGCGCAGAGAAACGGGGAAACTTGTAACATATTCCCTTCACTGCTGATTGTGTTGGGGCTTCTTATGAGGGGATTCTGCATTAAGGGTGTTTGAGAGTAGGGAGCTGAGGAGGATATTTGTACCCAACAGAGAGGAAATTTACGTAATGAGAAACTTAATACATTGTACTATTTACATATTATTAGGGAAATAAGCAGAATAAAATGGACTGAGACATTCAGTAAGCACAGGGGAGCTGGGAAGTGCGTACAAGATATTATGCCTAAAATCTGAACGGAAGAAACCATTATTAAGACCTAGACATAGATGGGAATACAATATAACAGAGATGTTAACGAGAGAGAACGGAGATATATGGACTGAAATCACCTGGCACAGGGCAGAGGCCGCTGGTGGACTTTTGTGAGCACTCTCATGAATACTCTGGTTCTACAAAAGACGGGAAATATCTTGACTGACCGAATGATTGTAACCTCTCAAGAAGGTCTCTGTTCCACTGAGGTAGGTAGGTGGTTGGTTAGGAGGATTCTGACAGCTGTTTGCAGTTGCCCTATCAGCATATACACTTATTAAGTTAAAAATAAAGGCCGCGCCATAGCTCCAGCGGTTAGTCGCTGGCTTGCCATCGCGGCGGCCCGGGTGCGATCCCGGGTCTCGTCAAGTGGGATTTGTGGTGGACAAAGTGGCACTGGGGCAGGTTTTCTCCGAGTACTTCGGTTTCCCCTGTTAATCTTCATTCCTCCACAATCACCCTCACCTATCATCTGGGGCTGGTACAATAGGCCAGAAGTGGCCGCAGTACAAGGGACTTAGTCCCACCCCACTGGCAATAAAAAATTTAAAAATCGGTTATCATTCCTTATATTGTATTTTCCAAGTGTTGAAAATCAGGTTGGGCCTGGAAAATAATAATTTTAATAGTTAATTTTATGTGTGCAAAACATGACGGCTTACTTTGGGAGAGGAGCATTTGAATTCCAAGTTCTTTCAAAAATATGTGCATCAAAGAAGAATAGCGTACTTGAACAATAACGTGTGAAAGAACGCCAGAGAGAGAGAGAGAGGAAATGAGGGGCATAAGGAAAGACGTTGCATTTAAAAGGGGACAAGAATCTATCCCTATTTTGAAGGTTCCCAGGTTGTGACAAGAGGCAGAGAGAAAAATGTCTAGTTATCAATTGCTGTAAATAAACTACTTTCAGTGTATACACATTTAAAGACTAAATTATTTTTAAGTAATATAAAAATTTAGTTCATACCTCACAGGGATCACTTTACATCTCCACTGAAAATATCGAGCGGTTGATGCTGTCTGGGGAACGAGTAAGAAGCATACGAAACACACAAATGCACTCTGTGGGCAGAATGCAGAGTTCATAATGTATTAAAGCAGGTGGTGCATAAAGAAACACTGGACTTTAGAAGATTAATTAAGGGTGAACTTGGGTTCACACTCCGGCTGCTTTACTGCCCGTACATATTGGATAGAGGCCTGAGTGAGCTTCAGCGCTGGGCTGGTCTCGGTTGCGAGAGAAGCCTCTGGCTCTGCCAGCAATCCAGACCCGCCAACTCTTGATTGTTCAACCCGTATTGACTAAGGTTCCGGAGAGAATGTGTTAATTGTAAATTAACTGTGTGTGAAATTAAACTAATGATCCAAATACAACGGTCTCAACACGGAGTGCAGTAAATTTGTTTGTAATTACATAGAAAAAGCAAATGGAATTCAGGTATCAAAAGTTGATTTTTAATATCGTCAGAATTATTTTCACTGTGTGGAATATGATTTATTTAAATCAGCTTTAAAACTCACGGTGTTATTAAGGAACAAAATTTTAATAACATTTCTATCATAAGACCTGTCTGCACACATATTTTCATTATGTCTGTAAGCATTCAAATCAGTGAATATAATTTTAAATCTAATCCATAATTACCCACATATATAGACTTTTTTTAATTCGCTTAGTGGGGGGTGGAGTCCAACTGAGTCCACTTGGCACGGTGGTCACTGATTGACCTATTGTAGCCTGCCCCGGGTGATTATGATGATGGAGAATTTGGTGGAATGAAGATTGGTAGGGGAAACCGAAGTACTCGGAGATAACCTGCCGCAGCACCACATTGTCCACCACAAATCCCACTTGACCAGACCCGGGATCGAAACCGGGCCGCCGCGGTAGGAAGCCAGCGACTAGCCGCAATGTTATGTGATCGTATGCTCTGCTCGCCTTGCGGAGAAACATGTAGCTACAGGTTTTTGTCTGAATGGTAAACATACGAGTATTGTTAACAGTACGTACCAAGGGCCGATAGGAATTCATCTTGGCATCTGCGTTTCTGGTGAATCTTAAACTGCCATGGTGATGATCACGTGGCCCTGTCACATAATGTGACGCACCATTAACGTCCAGNACCTTTGTCCGTCATCCATTACTTTGAACAGACACAATGTTTCGGAATCTAGTTCCGTGAAAAATATGAAGAAAATTAGTTAGGCCTGTCTGCTTTATTTATTATTTATAATTATACACACGTTTCCTCTCTTCATTTTAGTGCATACGACCGCCATTAACAACTTCTAGCAAATTTAGTTCCCCTCATTTTCTCCAAACGGTGCGATAAGTAGTTAGTTTGTAGGAACATTTGTCACATATGATAGTATTTGTTTCATAACTCAGTCGATCCTCGTATAAACTCTCGTGTCCCTTACAAACGTCTTTTCAGCTGTTTCCTTGCGTTTCTCTCGCTGTTCAGGTAGAGTCTCCAATGCTACGTTCACACGCTTGTTAATTCTGACACACCCAATATTTCGTGAACTTCAAAAGACATTCTGTTATTGCTTTATGAGCAGTGTATCACACGTGCTTTGGAAGTCACGTGATATCGCAATTAAATCGATGAAACTGTTCGTATTTATATCGTATTCCAGTCATTGGAAGATATATCTACTATATGTTAATGTTGTTCAGATTTTAATATTATTTTAGCAATATCTGATCTTCTGTTACCTCTTAGTTCTTCAAAATTAATTGGTCAGTATTTGTGTAAGTTGATTTAGCGTGCAGTAGCTTTACTTTGTTCCCCTACATCGTTACGATTCTTTGCAAGAAAAATAGTATTTCCCCACACAGCATTAAACAATTGGTCTCTCTAATAAAGGTAACACCATGTTTTCTGTGAGGTTCGAATTTAATGTTTATATATTATTTACTACATGATATTTGGGTTCAGAGGTTTTCTAATAAATATTCTAGTTGGAAAGTGCAATGAAATTCAAAGGGCATAATTTTTTCATATCTTCGCCTTCACCCCACTTCTTTTCCTTTTCCCTGTCCATTTCGTACTTTTATCACAATCTCTTTCCCCCTTTCTCTGTTGAAACAAAGAAGAAAGTTTAATCTTTATCCTTCTTAATGCACAGTTCCAAACATGCGTCTGTGAAGTGAAAATACTAACTCCATGGGGCTGAGCCCTCCTTGAGAAACCGCCAGTCACTCACATACTCAAAAATTTCTCAAAATTGATGGTACCCAAAGGTTCATACCGTGTCCAGAAGAGCCCTCCGCGGGTCCCTATCCTGAGCCAGATCAATCCAGTCCATACCATCCCATCCGAACTCTCAAAGAACCACTTTAATAATTTTGTCAAAACCATATTTTCATGTTTAATTTCCTGGGTAGTCTGTACACATCCTGTACTCTAGCAGATGGGTTCAAGTTTTCGAAAACTATGATCTCCATCTTTGGGAAAATGTTGTAGAAACATTAATATTCACCTGCCACACTATCGGTATCATAACCCAGAAGACCGCAATGCAAATCTTCACCCCCATAAAGTTTCAGTTTTCAGAAAGCCATGTTTTGGAATACATCAAAGAAATGATATTCTTTGCTACCCTTTGTTTCGCCTTCGCGTTCGCCAAAGAAACAAGCGCGCTACTTACAGGGCTCGGAGCCGGGCAACGTGACACCGGAAGCGGCGACGCAGACGCAAGCCAGCAAGGCAAACACTGCTGACGGAGACATGTCTGCTGCTGAAACTGCAGGTCCCTGGCCGCATTTATACCAGTCAGTCACTTGCAGTTCAGTTGCAGTAACTCTTTTGTCTATTGTACTCCCACCTCTAGCTGAACATATTTATAAAACACAGGGGAAGAACACGTATCTGCACATAATCTCTCATGGTCAAATGCATTCATATTTGAAGTACCTGAACAAAGGGAATTGTTTCACATCGGAAATTTTATAAACGAAATAAGTTCACAGTCATCAGACGGATACATATCATGGCATGATAGTATCAAAATGTTGCTATTTGTATAAGCATTGCAAGTTACGCCGTAGGGGCAACAGAAGACGCAACCCTGCAATGACTGTGCCAGATATGAGGTTATAACAGCAGCTCTTCTGCTCTGTACGTTAATGCAGTAAGTTTCTACCAAACTTTGGTACTTACACATCCCAGAGGACCTCCAATTGCTGCAATATAATTCTTCTGAATATTATTTTGTCTTTAATTTCATCCTTGTTAACCCATTATAAGGGCCGCGCCATAGCTCAAGCGGTTAGTCGCTGGCTTCCCCCCCGGCGGCCCGGGTTCGATCCCGGGTCTGGTCAAGTGGGATTTATGGTAGACAAAGTGGCGCTGAGGCTGGTTTTCTCCGAGTACTTCGGTTTCCACTGTCAATCTTCATTCCGTCAATTTCTCCATCGTCATAATCACCCGGGGGAGGCTACAATAGGCCAATCAGTGGCCGCCGTGCCGAGTGGACCCAATTGGACTCCACCCCCCCACTAAGCGAATTAATTTTTTAACCCATTATAAGACAGTGATAAATATGTGCACCGCTTGATATAACATTAACTTTTTTTATTGCTAGTGGGGTGGGACTAAGTCCCGTGTACGGCGGCCACTTCTGGCCTAATGTACCAGCCCCAGATGATAGGTGAGGGTGATTGTGGAGCAATTGGTGGAATGAAGATTGGAAGTACTCGGAGAAAACCTGCCCCAGCGCCACATTCTCCACCACAAATTCCACTGAATAAGACCCGGGATCGAACCCGGGCCGACGCTGTGGGAAGCCAGCCACTAACCGCTTGATCTAACATTAACAACATTAACAAACATTAACAAACTTGACATATATAAATCGTCAATATATGGGCCTCATTTGCTGGTCATTACAGACAACTATTATATCGTTATGCATGAATAGCAAAATTAACTTCGTAATAAATACGGTGTGTTGTCTTGGAAATAGGAACGGAATGTTCAGACACTATTTTGATGGGGTCGACGCTTCAGATTGCTAATGCTTTAAAATGGTGTTTATCCCTTCACGTCTAAACAGATTCTCCGCACTTCCGTCATCTCCCGTTTATCTTGTTCTCATTCTTCCCTCTCCGCTCGCTCCACATTCCAAAAAGACAAGAAGTCCGATTTCTGGGCCGGAGATACCAGTCTCGAACATCGGCTAAGATAATATATACCTTCCGGCTTTTCCTCAGTCCTTCCAGGTTCAGATCAGAGCACGGAACTTTCCCCTCCGCCGCCATCAGTTCTCTGTTCGTAAGCAACTTCATATCTGCTGCTGACGCTACATCCTCTTAATGACACGCGAATCAAGTTCAGCCCTCTCTTCGTGAGTTATTTTGGTAATAACCAGGGTCCGGATTTTGATGACCTGAAAATATTTAAAAAAGACCTATAAAATGACCGGAAAAAAATCAAGAAAAATGACCTAAATGCAGGGCCCGGATTTTGATGACCTGAAAATATTTAATAAAAATGACCTGTAAAATGATCGAAAAAATCCAGAAAAATGACCTAAAGGAGAAAAGAAAGAACACTTCGCTTCCATGATATTCACATTTCAGAAACCATATCAAGAAAATTTCCCTAAAATGGCCAAAAATGGCTAGAAATACCCTTAAAAGTCCAAACATTTACCAAAAAAATACCCCCAAAATGAAAAAAATGACCTTAAAGCTAAAAATGTCAAAAAAGACAAAAAATTACCTATAACATTTACATTTCTGTAACCAGCAGCTCATATCCGAGATTTATATATAAGAGCGTCGCATAGGATACAAGGGAAAAAAGGAGACATGTCATCAAAATCCGGGCCCTGGTAATAACGAATCGCTACTTCTGTTCCCCAATAATCGTTGGATTGAACTGGCTCACAGTAGGGTGCAGTGGTAAGATCATATGAGCACAGTAATGGAATTGACGTTATTTGCTTTCCGCATGCTTCGTTCTAGTGTCATGCTTGATTTACTCTACTGTCCTGAAGATGGAGGCAGTATATTCCACCGAAATGTCGGCAAACTTCTACTGAATACGACGTTACATCCCAAAGGATAGTACTCCTCACAATAAAGGATTTTTCGGTTATGTGAATTTCGAGAAATTTTTTGAATATCAAACTAAATCGATATTAGCTTCTGGAGATAGATTCCTGCCCGTGTAGTCAGTAAATACTGTTATATAAACTGTATGATTATTCATATCATCATCATCATCATCATCATCATTGACAAAGGTTTACAAACGAGCTTTTCCTAAAAAATAAATGGTTTGGAACTGAAGCCGTGGCGAGAGCTTACAAAAAGCCCCATTTCAATTGGAACGGGGAATCCCTACATTAGTAGTCAGCAGCAACATTGCCTTATCCACAGACACTTCTTAGGTTTAAAGTCGAAAACTACATTTTCAGTTCCACAGTGTGTGTCATTTTGCATTTTGTGAACTTATGAATTATAGAAAGTGGTATTTCTTAAGTACCTGTTATGATTAACAATTTTAGGGCTTAATTTTAAAATTTTGCTCGTGTCATACCAGCTTCAGAGATGCGAACGGCCGCCATATTGGTTTTAGCACTGACGGAGATTTTTAATCGGATAATGGCCAAACCGAATTTCATGAAAATCCTTTATTTCTTCAGGCACACTCAGATGGCATGGATGTAGTGATGGACACACACAGTACATACAGCAATAGGATGATGTAACATACATTTGCCGGTGACGGTAGCCGAGCGGTCTAAGGCATGCACTGTCTTCGCTCGCTCGGAAGCCGGGATCGTAGGTTCGGATCTGTTTCCTGTGAGGTACGAACTGAATTCCTATATATAAAACTCTTATACACTGCCGGTCACGGTAGCCAAGCGGTCTAAGGCATGCACTGTCTTCGCTCGCTCGGAAGCCGGGATCGTGGGTTCGGATCTGTTTCCTGTGAGGTACGAACTGAATTCCTATATATAAAACTCTTATACACTGCCGGTCACGGTAGCCGAGCGGTCTAAGGCATGCACTGTCTTCGCTTGCTCGGAATCCGGGATCGTGGGTTCGGATCCCACTCAGGGCATGGATGTTTAGTTTGTGTGTGCTGATGATCCTCCCAAGGAGTGCTACCGAATGTGTAAGATCTAGAAAAACCGAAGTGAACGGAGAAGTTCATGGAGGTAGGCCTAGGCCCACTGGGGCTGTAGTGCCAAGGGAGGAAAATCGTGATGTTTACCTCTTGTGCTTTAATTTGCCGACCACTGTAATGACAGTCATTTGTGACGCGTGTAATACCGAGTGGTGATGAAAAATCATTGCAGAGATAAGAGAAACGGTGACGGGCCGGGAGACGTGAGGCGGGGGGGGGGGGTATGGAGAGGACAGCAGAGACGAAAGAGGATACAAACTAACGAACAAAGTACTGCATTTTTTGTATCAAATGATGCGTCCATGATTGATGATTGTGCAGTATATCATCAAATTCCACTATAATGAACTTAATAGTATCACATGTTACGCAGAATTTAAGAATTATAGTAACAAAGTACAGTGTGTTTTATAACTCAGTTCTTTGCTGTTGCTATGCGTGACAGATCCCATTAGTCCTGTTGTCTCCATTCATAAAGCTCTTATCTGATTCAGATGTGAGGAAATGAAGATCATTTCGAAACATGCCGGAACTGAATGTACCTCAGGAAGTGGGCTCAACCTCGTGAGTGTGACACATAAGCATAAGATTTATTTTGTAGTTACCGAAGGTAAACTCAGCTGTTATTCAGATAAATGCAGAGCACTGTACAAACTTGTATGCACTCAGTACGTAACGGGAGCGATATTCAGCGCGATCCATTTCCACAATTGCTGATTGACAGTCGTTAAATTTCATACCAGAGGAGGGAGGGGTAAAAGGTAAATTTGTCCCGTGCTCAATTAAGCACTATGCCGTGAAGGCGTATCGGGAGTGGAGGTATAGCACAAAAACAACTGTTCTTTACCTCGGCACTAGATGGATGTGAGCGACTAGCTCCATGTCCCGGAAGCTTTACCCCCGGGGAAATCGCCCCCGGTACTCTTCCGTTATGAGGCTGGATGGACCCAAAAGCTGGTCTCCATGAAGTAAGTAAAAAAAAGTAAAGCTATCCCTGTAAGAGGCAGTGGAGGCCCATAGGGTTGTGAGACGTTGAGGCTCCCACATTTTCTAGACAGTCGGCTCAAAAATGGCGGTAAGGCTGTCAGCCTTACGCGCCGGCCGTGCTTTACTCCAAAGGAAAATTACTTTAATTAATTCCTGGTACTCATTTCTATTAGAGGCTGAGTCGACCCCAGGGCCTAGTGCGGCTGGAAGGATTAGGTCAATTGAAAAAATACAATGACCTCATCGGGACTTGAACCCGCGAACTTCCGGCTTGTAGCATAGCCCCTCAACCAACTACGCTACCGCGTACCCTGGTCTCCATGTCATGGAGAAGAGAATAAACTTGACCGTGCAGGGAATTGAAACGCGTCCATTTGCCTAATAAGTTTCCTTTTGCTTCCTTTTGCTTTCCTTTTGCTCCACGTTTTGGCGCTTCTTCTAGGAAATGCATTGTCGAGTTAAACACCCCGTTACTGGACTTTTGTCAGTCCAGATGAATCCAATCCACATTCCGACACGCCGTTCCCTAAAGATATGCCTTTAGTACCGTCCCCTACATGCCTATATATCCGAATAATTTTCCTCCTTTCACATATTTTGACTAACACTTCCTAAGCCTTTTTCATAATCCCCAAGCGAGCTGGTTCCCCACATCATACCCTCTGTAGGAGAACATAAATTGTCCTCGAAAAGTTTTATGATTCGAAATGGATCTTAATTCGTTGAAGCTTGAAATTAATGTAAATAATATTGAAATATTATTTTCTTCCTCCTAAAACATAAAGTTCCGAAGTGAACGGAGAAGTTCATGGAGGTACGCCTAGGCCCACTGGGGCTGTAGTGCCAAGAAAAAAAAACAAGTTAATTATATTTAGGGGTATAATCTCTGTTCATTCCGATAAATATACAAAACGAATGGATACACAACGTGAAGAAAATTAGAGGATTTTAGTCTGCAGCCACCCGCCCACGCTGGGTCCTCGCTCGAGGATTTTTCTTCCCTGAAGATGGATGCCATAAATTCGTCGGAAACGTCGGTTTTCACAAGTTCTACACGGCGGCACATTCCAGAAAATGTCTTTCTTCATTTTAGGGTCAGATCAGGTTGTATAGGCAGTGACGATATTCATTAATTTGGAGGGAGTGTAAATACCAGAGGGCGAAACACAGAGGCTATAGGGGTCGAATGCCTCCACCGTGACCCTGCGAGTCGTAGGAGGCGACGAAAAGGGAAGTCTCAAATCTGAGACAGTAAAATATGGTCGCGAGTCCCAAGGGATTCACACCCTAGAAAGACTGCACTGGCAAAGGCCAGCAGCATATACAAAAGGCAGATCCGTCCTCTCGTCAGAGAGGGCGCCCACCAAAAACAAGACCGTAAATGCCAAACAGTAATAAATATCAGGTCATGAGGCTATACTAGACGATAGTGAAGAGGCTGAACTCTTAAGTGAACAGCGACAAATGTAAGTGTAGGGCAACGTCTCCTCGTCTGAATGCAACACAAAACCATATTCTGAAGACACATAATAGATCCTTTGAAAATGGGGCAAATTTCATTCATGAATTAATTAATCGGGAATTAAATTCGGGGAATGCTTGGTGCCATTAAGTTCAAAATTTTTGTGTTCCCGTCTCCTACCTAGAGAGACAAAGGCTCAAATTATATTGATCTAGAATACTGCCTCTTTATACCATCATATTAACAAAGTGCATAGACTGAGGGTGTTATTGAAAATAGAGTTTTGAGGCGAATTAGTTATTTTAAAAAGGACGGCTGCATGACGGGAATCTTCATAATCTCTACTCCCCGCTAAATACTGTTAGGATAATAAAATCAAGGAAAATAATGGAGGACGGCACGTCACGCACAAGGGGTGAGGTGCAGTTCTTGCAAATATTTCGATAGGAATGCCAGAAATAAAGACGCCACAATGAAGACGTAGGCGTAGATTGGACGATAATATTAAAACGAATCTTAATAGGATGAATGGGTATAGACTGAATTCATGTTCTTCAGGATGAAGACAATTGTGGACATGGCAATGAACCTTCTGGTTCCATGTAGCTAAGCATATGTAAGATTCTGAAGAAGGGCTTCCCACCGCGGCCGCCCGGGTTCGATCCCGCGTCTGGACAAGTAGGATTTGTGGTGGACAAAGTGGCGTTGGGGTAGGTTTTCTCCGAGTACTTCGGGTTCCTCTGCCAATCTTCATTCCACCAATTGCTCCACAATCACCCTCACCTATCATCTGGGGCTGGTACAGTAGGCCAGAAGTGGCCGCAGTACAAGGGACTTAGTCCCACCCCACTAGCAATAAAAAAGCAACACAATAGTTAGTGGTTGAAAACTTATAAACGTTAACCGTGTCTTTCTCGTAGTCCGGAATTGTACTGCAGACGGGACTATGCTGCTTCAGACAAGCGTGAAACCTGTGTTAGTGTCGAAGTACATCATAAGGCAGTACTTTAGGCCACACATCTAATATGTCCTTTTCATTTTGGAAACATTTTTAACCAGTGTTCGAAGAAAGCTTACCCAAAATTATATTCCACACCGTTTGTTTAGCTACGGAGTAAACTTGAGAAATGATATTTTTTATAAGTGGCCTCTATTCGAAGGTCGAATGTAATAGAGAAACAGGAAACTCTTGAAAATGTACTTTGTTAATGGTCATTATTCACGTTAATATCCCGAACACGGAGACGTGAATCCCATTGACACCGACCTCTAGGTTCGTACGAATACCTCAACCAGGGGAACATACTTGAGAGTATAATTACACTTACATTAACGCAGAATTAAGTCGCGATGTTTATCTGCTAACATGTTCTAAGGACCTTCATAAACCTGTACAGCATGCGGATTACTACAACCGCTCTTCGGCTGTCACGTCTTGTAACCGTTGGGCGCCACTTCTTGTGACCGTCCCCTATCTATTATTATGTTTATTTATTTGTTTGCCCGCTTCGGTAGAACACTTGACTCATTTATTTGCCCGCTTCGGTAGAACACTTTTGACTCTTCTCAGGGTTGTGTCACGGTAATAACTGGGGCAACACGGAGACTACACATTAAAAGCTAGACCACTGATATAAATAAAATACTCTATTTTCTGCTTAATCACAAATTGTTTATTTCAGAAGTAAACACTATATCTTTATTGGCAAGTACGGAGTAATGTGCCCCTTTATTATTATCAAAGATTAATCGAACCAAATAAAGAATGTTAAATTTAGATAAACTTGGAGAGACCAGCTCAATGACGTCTGCCTCTGGTGAATTCAAAATTCCAAGTGCTTCTGCCCACT
The DNA here is from genome assembly GCF_002891405.2 of Cryptotermes secundus. Classification (NCBI taxonomy): domain Eukaryota; kingdom Metazoa; phylum Arthropoda; class Insecta; order Blattodea; family Kalotermitidae; genus Cryptotermes; species Cryptotermes secundus. Next base: position 143,799 of record NW_019725001.1, on the reverse strand, counting down.
CTATTCTGCGGGAGCGTCACTTCATCACTGTACAGGATTTGAACCGACGGCCTTTCTCCCAGACAAGAATAGTTTTCTAATGGCTGATTTTAACTGCCAGTTCATCATACCATCAGTACTAGACAATCACATTACTAACTTTGAGAATAGAGATCCAAAATACTGAACCCGGAACCCTACATGTGAAAGCGTTATTTCTTATTTTAGGGTCTAATTACACCCTTCCGAAGACACTTTTATAACAGCTACCCTATTAGCAAAACAACATTTACATGTTAGGAAAACAACAGACATCTCTTTTCATAATAGGCCAAGTCCCTTTCCGGTCACCCAAGCTGCAGGTAACAAAACAAGGCAGTTGTTCCTGTCTAAATGCGAAAAGCAAGTCATAACTTCTTAATGGATGGGTCTCCCTAATAAATCAGTCACTCTATTGAAATGGCTAAAGGGGAACATAGTGTCCATTAAAGAGTATTAAAAGGTTTGGACTGTTGCATTACTATAGGGAATATCTAACTTATTTAAACTTCTTTTTGTCCACGTAGGTTTTAATGCGTTTCGAATGGTTCTGAGAAAAAAGCAGTGCTTATTTATACATCACAATCATAGAGACAATTAAAAAACTCCGTGGCTTGAGTCCGAGAGCGAAATATACCGACCGAGCGACCACCGCTTGTCGGTGAAGTTAGTGTCAACTTTAGAGGATAGAGGGTCAGCGCAACGAATCCGCACGGCCTTTAATTTCGGCTTTCTAGAGCAGAGCCGCTATTTCCTTGAACTAGCTCCTCAATTATCCTCACGAGGTTGAGTGTGTCCCGTTCCAGACCCACTACTTCTCAGAAAATCTGGCAGCGCCGGGAATCGAACCCGGGACGTCTGGATCTGTAGCAATAAACTCTGACCACTAGACTACAGAGGCGGTCCATAGAAGCAACTAGTTTCTTAAAATTCAATTCAATCAAAATTTATGAATTCCTACATGTTTCAGCAATGTTTACTCTTCACTTTCCATTTAAATGTGTAGGCCACAATAAACTATGCTTAATATTACTAGTAGTTACTATAGGATTCTGACGATGGTGTATAACACACTGATATATTGGGTTTCTGGACTTTATCCATCGTCCTAGTTTTTAAGATAACAAATAAAAACACGACGTTTCGGAAACTGGATCTGTTTCCGTCCTCAGGTGAAGGAAAGGGGGTCCAGTGATTGAGGCTAGCTCTTTCTAACGGACCCAACAGAATAGATGTTCCCCCTTCCCTTCACCCGAGGACGGAAACAGATCCAGTTTCCGAAACGTCGTGTTTTTATTTGTTATCTTAAAAACTAGGACGATGGATAAAGTCCAGAAACCCAGTTTATCATTGCTTAATATTACTGTTGTAAATTTCCCTGTATATTATCTACAACTCTGTTTAAATACAAGTTTTCGTATAATATATTAATGTTATAATATTAATAATATATCTTAATCATGTCAACTTAATTAATTGTTTTTTTGCGAGAAGAACTTCCTTGGTATATAGATTTGGCTTCGTAATAGAGAAGCATTTTGTTTTTCGAAGCTGAAAAGATCTTGTAATATTTACTGAATATCAGACTTCAGAGGATTAACAGAAGTCCATTCTATTTTATTAAGGTAGCATTTCAGTACAAAAATTCTGAAAGTGGAGAAGGGTCTTAAATGTGACAATTAAATAATAGAGACACGTTACAAGCACGTTAGATGGTACTCATTAAGTTATTTTAATATTTCTCTAGAGTGGATACACATACAAATGAACAATTGAGAGAGAAGGTAAAAGCTGAGGCATAATGAACAGAGAGTCACGTGACCTAACAACACATTGCACCGCATTCTTTTCCGCCCCCTCCCCAAAAATAATTCTGAAACCCCCCGTTACAATTTGTAACTTCTTAGTCACATGTTCTCCTGGATCAGCGCAAGCACAGTCATCGGCTTGTCTCACTTCTCTCTCATCTGAGTCGTTAAAATTTCTCTCAGTAACCGAAGAAGCATAAGCCATGGTTCGAAGAAGGATGCTCAAAATTATTAGATCAAAGAAAGGAGGCCAAATTGCAGCGGTTACAGGATCCAAGCGAGTTAAATGGGGATAACCTGAACAATATAAGACGTGAAAACAGCAGGCATTTCAGGAACAAAAAGAGGGAATATCTGAAAGTCAAAATTGATAAGCTTGCAATGAACAGTAAGAACAAGAACATTAGAGACCTGTATAGAGGAATAAATGACTTTAAAAGGGGTTAGCAGCCTAGCAGTAACTTAGTGAAGGATGAGAATGGTGATCTGCTTGCAGTTTCCCACAACATTTTGAATAGGTGGAGGAACTACTTCTCTCAGTTACTGAATGTACA
>NW_019725001.1:129016-140787 GCF_002891405.2 Cryptotermes secundus | reverse complement strand
GCTGTTGGTCTACGCCGATGATGTGAATCAGCTGGGTGATAATGTAGATACCATAAAGAAAAACACCCATACTTTAATTCACGCAAGTAAAGAGGTTGATCTAGAAGTAAACACAGAGAAAACTAAGTATATGTTACTGTNCAGAATGGTCTAAAACAAGGAGATGCTTTATCGCCACTCCTTTTCAACTTTTTCTTAGAATATCCAATTAGGAAGGTCCCGGGAAACCAGGTGGGACTGAAGCTAAACGGGACACATCTGCTGTTGGTCTACGCCGATGATGTGAATCAGCTGGGTGATAATGTAGATACCATAAAGAAAAACACCCATACTTTAATTCACGCAAGTAAAGAGGTTGATCTAGAAGTAAACACAGAGAAAACTAAGTATATGTTACTGTCTCGTCACCAAAATGCAGGGAAAAATCATGACAACAGATGTTTTGAAAATGTGGCACAGTTCAGATATTTGGGAACAACGATAACAGATCGAAACCTGATTCAGGAGGAAATTAAGAGGCGACTGAACTCGGGTAATGCTTGCTACCATTCAGTCCAGAACCCATTGTCTTCTCGTCTGTTGCCCCAAAACTTAAAAATTAGAATATTCAAAACTATTATTTTGCCTGTGGTTCTGTATGGGTGTGAAACTTGGTCTCTGACATTAAGGGAGGAACATAGACTGAGGATGTTTGAGAACAGGGCTTTGAGGAGAATATTTGGACCGAAGGGACATGAAGTGACAGGAGGTCGGAGAAAACTGCATAATGAGGAGCTTAATAACTTGTACTCTTCTCTAAGTACAATTAGAATGATCAAGTCAAGGAGCATGAGGTGGGCAGGTCATGTAGCACGAATGGGGGAGACGTGGAATGCATATAGGATATTGGTGGGAAAGCCAGAAGGAAAGAGACCACAGAGAAGACCAAGGCGTAGGTGGGTGTACAATATTAGAATGGATCTTAGAGAGATAGGATGGGATGGTATGGATTGGATAGATCTGGCTCAGGATAGGGACCAGTGGAGAGCTCTTGTGAACACGGTGATGAACCTTCGGGTTCCATAAAATGCTGGTAAATTCTTGAGTAGCTCCAGAATTGGCGGCTCCTCCAGAAGGGCTCAGCTCCATGAGTAAGTAAGTAAGTAAGTCCTCCCACGGCCCTTCTCTCTGGTCATTCCTTTACCATTTCCTCTGAGCTGTTTATTTAATGCAGCTTTCACTTTGTCTTTTCCTGTTACTTGTCTCTTCAGACGATTCAACTTCGTCATCAAAGTTCTGAGCCGATCTTGCAGGTGTTTCAAATATTTCCTTTCTATCACCCTGTATTCTACTGTTTTTATCTATAATTTCCCTGTGATTTCTCTAAACGATATCTGAATTAGTGATTTCCTCCTTTCCGATCCCTCTTATTCAGGAAAACCTGTTTCCCGAAGGTGCGAAAATAAGTCCGAGTCTGAACCGAAGCTGCCTTCTGGTGCTGAAGCCACGGACGAGAGGCTCTGTAGCTCTGAACTTGAAAGTCACTCCGTGTCACTGTCTGCTTCTGGGTTTCGTAGCAAGTTAATTGCGTTATTGCTGCCGAGAGGGTTAAATACATTAGAAGCTGAAACAGAGCGTTGTGCCCAAGCATTAGTAACAGGTTTTACCCCCACCCCAGCTAAATCTGTCGACAGATGCGTCAGGTTTCTCCAGCCATTCTTACGTTTCTGAAGACGGTAAGGTTATGGGACTGGAGCCATTGATGGCATTGACTGCGTTGTTTTTGTAATAAGCTCTTAGGTTCTCATGGAGGTGAAGACGAAGTTTGCTGTCTTCTGGTATGTATTGTAGTATAGTCGGGTAGGTATAAGCGCTTCGGAGGAACTTGCTGTCTCCATTTTCAGGATAAAAGTACGCAGCTGGGGAATAAACGATCAGTAAATTAGAGAATTGGGATTAAGAATTGGGGCAAAACCTACTAATGGGAGCTTTATAATGTGACTATTGTCTACCCCACTTATTCGCTCTTAGCCCCAACTCTTGTTTCTCCTTCTCTGTATTGCTGACTTTCCTTACCTCGCCGACTACCCGGATAGTTACACTACTCCAGAGTCGAGAGAGGAGAAAAATAATGGTCGTGGCCCCTGCAGGACCTAGAACCAATAATGACTGTACTGACGGGGACCAGCAGCAATTTACCCGATCCGGTCCGCCTCTTACGGTACTACCCTGATTGCAGGGTCAGAGGCGTTCTATCAAACAATTGCAAATATCTGCCATACTACATGGTCTCATATCCAAAGAGACAGTTCTATTTTCTACCAATTTAATTTTAAAAGTCATACACCAAATAGTTGTACCGTTAAAGCACAGCCTTCTTCGAAAAGCCAGAAACTTGCTCAGTTGATCAAGAAATTTCCCAGCATTAAGAAACTGAAAGAGTTAATGGCCTTCTTCAGAGTATTCGGTCACTTCTCCCTATCCTGTGATAAATTGATCCAGTTCACATATTCATTGTCAATTTCTTGGATGCAGTTTAATGTTATACTTCCATATATGCCTAGCTCACTTAGATGGTTTCTATGCTTGAAGGCTATCAACTGAAACTTTTCTGTGGGTTCAGTTCCCCCTGTGTATGCCACATCCCCTCAAATCTCATCTTCCTTGACTCGATCACCAAAATAATGTTTGGCAACTTTCTCCAACCTAATTCAACTCTGCGCCCTTCCTCAAACATCCTCAATCAATGAGCAGTATCACCAGTCAAATTTTCTGCAGTATCATTCGATATGATCTGCCTCATTCTTCGTAAATTTTTGTAATGCGCCATTTAAGTTGCGATGTAGCATGCAGAGTGCATTGAACAGATCGGAAAATCTAAAGGAAAGTAATCTTCTGCTAAATCTTCTAATCTCTGTTGTCAGGATAATACTAAAACGGATTCTTAAAAAACTAAAGTGAGAAGGATTTAATTTAATTAATCTGGCTTATATATTTGTCTGGTGAATGGCTCTTGTAAGCACATAAATGATTATTGATATTTCTTAAAATACAGGGAATTTCGTGAGTAGCTGACCGACTGTCAGGTTCTCGAGAAAAATTATTATTTTATGAAGTCGGTTACTTCTCTTCATAAAACGAACAATTCTAATGGCACTTGCATTGAAAGGTCTTACGCCTTTTTATTTTGAAACGTAAAATTAATTTAGTGATGACGTCAGAGTTACGACTCTGTGTAGTCAGGTGGGTGGATAATAAAGACTCATTATCATAATAACAGTGCGTCATGGCAGTTCTTATCTTCTTCGTCGTCATCAGGTTAATCGAATTCATCGTCTTAAATTTCACCCTGTCATCATATTCCTTATCATTGTCGTTATATTTGTCTCTTCCCTGTCACCTCCATTATCATCATTTTTGTCTTGTTTTCATTTTTGAAGCTACTGAGACTGTTTCGTGTACTAAAAACAAGATTCTTGTGACCTCACGTATTTGTGTTCAGTACTGTCTCCGTCTTCAGGATAGTGTATATTCCACACAAAGTATGGACACAGCAACAGGTTGGTAAGCAATTACCAGATTGCACGGTGTCATAACTCATAGCACCAAACGAATCTTCAGGGCATGTAAAATATTATGACAACTTGCACAGCATAGCCTGTGAATAAAGTTACTTCTCTATACCTTACCGAAAATTATAAAGATTTAGATACTGGACCCTCGGGGTACACAGCACATTGGGTTCGATCCCGGGTCTGGTCAAGTGGGATTTGTGGTGGACAAAGTGGCGCTGGGGCGGGTTTCCTCCGAGTACTTCGGTTTCCCCTGCCAATCTTCATTCCACCAATTGCTCAACAATCTCCCTCACCTATCATCTGGGGCTGGTACAATAGGCCAGAAGTGGCCGCAGCACAAGGGACTTAGTCCCACCCCACTAGCAATAAAAAAAATTAAAAATAAAAAAAAATCAGTATTATCGTAACGGAGGTTGACTCCATGGCTAGGATAGGCACAGCACACAGATCACCGCATCACCAATCATTTCACCATCTCCGTGCACTTACATGTCGTCACAATGGCATCATTGCTTCCATACTTGTAATGTTTGCAAATAAACGTAAAATTACTGCAAAGGATAATCATCGGTGTGTTGCTAATGTCATGGTATAGGGTGGCACAAAAGTTGCATCCACACCATGATGCTGTGTACTGCTTTATAAAGTGTACAAACTGGTGACCACAGTGATGGACACTCTCGCATGGAGTTCAAAACGAAGCGTTTTTAGCTCCTAAACCGAGGCACGACTGAGTTCCTTGGTATTTAACGCTGAAGTAAATGGCACTTTGTAGCAGCCCAGGGTGATAAATGAGAGAACTTTAGTGTAATACGAATTGAATGTTCGAACCGAAGTACGTCTCTAGAATCTTCCCCAGTCGACTTTGCCAACCACAAATCCCGCATGAACTTATCTGAGCCTAAACCTGGGTCCCTGCTGTGGGAATCCAGCGAGCAGCCACATGAGCCATGAAAGGGCCATGAAAGACGAATTAACTCAAGCGCTATTTGTCTCAAATTTCCCGAAATAAAGCACTTGCCATGGCAAATTAGAATCCGAGTTATTGCTGTGCTTTCAGTTCTGCGCCATCCTATGCAAGTTATGCGGATATTAGGAGCATTCCTGAAAGTTACTGCTGCAAATAATGTTCACTTCTGTAAAATAACTTCATGCATACACGCAGAACTACTGGGTTTTAGGGTTTCGTCCATCGTCCGGTATTCTAAAAAAATAGAAAACATAGGTGTAAGGGGGCACCCAGGTTTGTCGTCCCCCATCTACAAGTTATTTGAATATTTTAATTACAATTCTTTCTTTCGTTTTATTTTAAAAAATTTATATCGAAATCAAGACAACTGCTAGAAGCGGCCTACAGTAGTACACGTAGGTCTGAAGTATTTTTGGAGAAGTAAAGCAAACATGCAGTTAAGTCCTTGTGTCTAAGCACCACTTCCTCAAGAAATGGTACTTATGCACAAAGAGTATACTTGAAAGTAAAGTATTTAAATTCGTCACTAGATTAAGTTGAGTGGTGAGATACACGCTTTTGTTGCTGTAGTCCTGAGCAAAAACATCCGGGTAGACATCAGATACTGGGATTTGTGGGCTACAGAACCGACATCGATCCTTGTGCGAATTGGGCTGATATTCAAATTGTGAAATGTACATAAATTATGCATGCTGCCTAACTCCACGGAGTTAAGTCCTTCTGAAGAAGCCTTCAGTCCTTCCCGTACTCTAGAATTTCTCAAAATTTTGTGGAACTCGTAGTTTCATTTCAGCGTTTACAAGAGCCCTCAAGTGGTCCCTGTCCTGAGCCAAATGAATCCATTCCATACCATCTCATCCTGTTTCATCAAAATTCATCCTAATATTATCCCATCTAAGTCTAGGTCTTCCTAGTGTTCTCTTTCTCTAGGTTTTCCCACAAAACTCCATATTCATCATTCTCCTTCTATATGTGTGCTTCATACCCTTCCCATTTCACCCTCCTTGACCTGACCGTTTTAATTTGTTGAAGAAAAGTACAATTTATGAAGCTCCCCGTTATGCAAGACATCACAAATGCACTTTATATACATATACATTATCTTTTCTTTGTTTATCTGGGAATGCTTTCGGTAACTCAGAGAATGTAGGAACGACTTTTAGTAAGAAAAATGAAGAGTAAATTAGAAACAATGTAGAAGGAAGTGGTTGTGGCCTGATGTAAAGTCCTGTCCCGTCAAGTACCTGGAAATAATGATAACAGTTCCTAGAAGGTCAGAGTGGCGACACCGCCATTGTGCAGTATATCGTCTTGTTACTCGCCGGTGCCCCACTGCAGCGGACCAGGTTCGACCCAGTTTACATGAGATTTGTAGTTGAAAAGGTGGCACTGGGTCAGGTTTTCTCCTAGTATATGAGTTTCCTCTACCAGTTCCCATATGACCCATTTCTCAGTATTTACACTTATCCTCTTATCGACGCTGTGTATTCTCGTAACTGACAGCGACTTTGATAAGAAAACGGACTAGAGGAAAGCATCATAATCCAAAGGTAGCCAATAAATTCTCCGAAATTTAGGCAAGTTCGAATACTTACAAAAGACAGGTGCCGTTTGTTTCAGAATCGTTATGTTTCCCCGTTTCCTATCGCAACACTGTAAAGTAAAGCTATCCCTGTAACAGGCCATGAAGGCCCATGGGGTTATGAGGCGTTGAGGCTCCCACATTATCTAGACAATCGGCTCAAAGATGGCGGTAAGGTTGTCAGCCTTACCCACCGTCCGTCCTTTACTCCCCAGGAAGATTCCTGGTACTCATTTCCATTAGAGGCTGAGTCGACCCCAGGGTCATAGTGCGGCTGGAAGGTTAAGCCAATTAAAAAAAAAAATCAGTGACCACATCGGGACTTGAACCCGCGATCTTCCGGCTTGTAGCATAGCCCCTCAACCAACTACGCTACCGCGTGCTCTATCGTAACACAGAATAATTAAAATTAACAAAAGTATTGGTTAGCCTGTCAGTGAGTTTGGGTCGCCACATTAAGGAAATGGCAAATACTTTTATAAGGAAAAAATTCGTAGTGCCCTCCTCAGGCCCTCACAAGGCATCCATGAATAATACAGGCCGTTCATAACATCACCATGCCCTTGATACCTATACATCACAAATTATTAATTTAGACGAATTTAACACGCTTCAGTTCTCTGATGCAGGAAGTGTATTTAATGAGATTGGGAAATTGATTTCCTACCTCACATAAACCAGATGAATCGTTAAAATTACGAAGGTAAGTCATAAATTATCCGCCCTTTCTTCATAACACATCTTTAGGTTTGTCGCACTGCCTCCTACGCATGCATTGTTAGAGTTGGTACTACTGTGGTCACGTGATCGAAGTTTTACCTTGATTGCATCATTTTCCTTGATGCTGTGACAGTGTAAACATGGCCACTCTGCTAGCAGTGTGCACCACTGATTAACAAAGAACAGTGATCCGATTTCTCTGATTGGAAGGTGTGTCCGGGGCTGAAATTCATATGTGGGTTCATCACTATGAGCCAGAATCCAAAAGCCAGAGTATGGCGTGGAAACACCCGGGATCGCAAACGAAGATGAAATTCAAGACTCAATCTTTCGTGGGAAAGGTGATGCTAACCGTTTTTTGGGAACTCAAAAAGGCCTATATTGGAAGACTGCCTGGTAAAAGAGTGTACAATCAACAGTGCAAGATACAGTGATTTGCTGGCCAACAATCTGAAGCCAGCAATTCGCACCAAACGCCGAGGCCTATTGCCGAAGAAAGTGTTGTTGCATGACAATGAACACTCACACAAGGACGGCCAGACCGTTTCGGGGTGCTGGAACACCCTGCCTACAGCCCAGATCTCGCCCTTCCGACTATCATCTCTTTGGAGCGCTCAAAGATGTTTTACGAGGTTTTTGATTTTCTGCGGACAAAGAAGTGGGGGAAGCGGTGCATAAATGGTTACGCGCCCAACCGAAACCTTCTTCGTGGAGGGAATACGCAAGCTTTTGGTGGACCACTGAACCAAGTGCATCGAGAAGGGAGGAGACTATTTAGAAAAATGAAGTACTTGTTCAACCCCTACTTTTGTATATGTGGATTGGAAAAACATGAGTGCGAATAATTTTTTACTTCCATACGTATATTGTAACTTTTCTTTTTATTGCTAGTGGGGTGGGACTAAGTCCCTTGTACTCGTACTGCGGCTACTTCTGGCCTATTGTACCAGCCCTAGATGATAGGTGAGGGTGATTGTGGGTCAATTGGTGGAATGAAGATTGGCAGGGGAAACCGAAGTACTCGGGACCGCCGCGGTGGAAAGCCAGCGACTAACCGCTTGAGCTATGGCTCGGCCATATTGTAACTTAGTAGCAATTGTTACCGGTTCCACCGTTTCACGTGTACTGGGCCTTCCTATAAAGATATTCACTTTAAAATGTTTCCACATCATATAACTTTTAAATTTTTGAAAGTTTTTCGCTACATGTTTCGACCAATATGGTCATCATCAGGTGTTAAAAATTATAGTTGAGGAAACTGCTGCGCTTCTGTCTCGTGGCTGCTGTTTTATTAACTTTTTATTCGCAAGACACATAGCACAACGCAACAGGAAGAACAACCCGACACTTGGAATACGCATGCGCATAGAGGGGACCATATATTAGTAACCGAAGCCACGATAATAGAAGCAGAGCAGTTTCCTCAACTTCGTGTAATTTCAGCACCCGCTGATGACCACATTTTTCTTAACGTGTAGTGAAAAACTTTTAAAGTGAATAACCCTTAATAAGTTTTATAGAAAGACGTGTTTCACGTGCGAATGTGGAAACAGTAAGAGACGATCTCTGTTACGAGAGCAATAGTTTGTTGCTGTATACTGAAATGATCACAGTGCATTTTCCGAATTATAGACAATAATGCATATATTGTGTACATTCGGTGTACTTCTCAGTCCTTTGACCATTCCAAGCATAATATCAACTAAATGTGCGGCCAATTTTAATATAATATGAACTCCGCATTTTAAAAACAAAATACTGTTCTATGAATCACAGGAGACTATTTCCTTCACTTCATGAACATAGTCTTTGTAATGGAGAGTTAATTTGTAGGATTTGAGTTTTTCACAACCGTGGTTATAATACGCCACCTTGTAGTTGGTTGAAAGTCAGATATACAGAGTGTTTCACGACTTTAGGGCATAACTGCAGGAGGTGATTTCCTAGGTGTTTGTGATCAAAAAGGTTCATATAAACATGTGTCCGATTTTGGACGGTTACGGAGTTATGACCGTTTTAGACTCAGAATAGAAGGTAACGATTACTGACAATAAACGGAACAAAATAATAAACCAGCATAATACATGATACATTTAAAGTATGAATGTAAAGTTAACTTCGTGAAATTACCTTTAATTTGAATTTACTGGTGCTTAAAGCTGATTTTCGAAAATGCCACCGCCGGCCGCAACACAGGCTGCCGCTAGGTTGTGAACCGCGCGGGTATATACCAACCCACCACGCCTTAGGTACCTCTCAAGTGTCGAAATAACGAGAACGGTCTGTCTGTAGCTGGCTAAAAATAGCGACCCGCCAGCTGACAGACGCTGTTCACACGAGGGCGTGTACGGGAATGAAAAAACGGTCATAACCCCGTAACCGTCCAAAATCGGACACATGTTTATATGAACTTTTTGATCACAAAGACCTAGGAAATCACCTCCTGCAGTTATGCCCTAAAGTCGTGAAACACCCTGTATAGTCCCATATGTGATAATTCTTCGAGACGCATTTTGTCATCCGTGATGTAGACAATATATTTTAAATAATAGTTAGATGAACATTAAGGTTCAGATGGTTAGAGGGCTCTAGTTGTGGGTGTTTTATCATGAAGGGAAAGGAAAGGGCTACTGAACTAAATAGTTTATTGAGTAAAACGGACCTGTGCGTAAATTTGCTTAGGAGAGTGTTAGTGCCGGCTGCGGGACACCGGTGCGGTACTCAAGAGGAGCTGCTTCTCCGCTTGGAGGCAGCACTGTTATGTAACACACTAGAGAGCAATATACGCATGGCAAGTAAAATTGGTTTACAGGAAAAGGTTCATGTTTCATTTAGTGTTTATTGATGACACCTATTACTTTTCGATTCACTGTTCCCTGTTTTTTCTAATGCACAATAAGGTAGAAAGACTGAAAATGAAAATCTGAGTTTTTTCTAACTGGATAAATAAACAGTATAAGTCTAATCTTCACCGTGCATCTTCTTCATCTGATCCTGGAAGAGTATGCTAAATTTACCTTGAAGAAGGAAATAACAGATATGAAGTAAATGTGCCACAAATTAACTGAGTTCAAATTACTGCAGCTGCGGGTTAAAGTAAGCGAATATTTCTGTATTTCAGCATCCTGTTTCACGTGTGTAACTTAACGTCCATGTATTTATCGTCCGTCAGTATTGCAACACTTGTTTACTCACTACTTAATTTTAATTTAGTTAAACATTTTACACTTTGACACTGCATGTTTCGGCCCCAAACGGCAGTCTTCAGGTGTCTTGGTATGTTACAGATATTTTATTAAATTATGTTAAAACTGCTACACTGTGTTAATCCGTGTTAAAATCACATGCTGTAGTTCTCTTTTCAAGATAAAGCCAGATAAAATCCATAACATTTCTATTATGCTCACGTTATTTTAGCGCATTCTATTTCACCTCACACGGGGTGTGGATTTTATCTGGTTTTGCCTTGAAAAGAGAACTACAGCATGTGATTTTAACACGGATTAACACAGTGTAGCAGTTTTAACATAATTTAATAAAATATCTGTAACATACCAAGACACCTGAAGATTGCCGTTTGGGGCCGAAACATGTAGTGTCAAAGTGTAAAATGTTTAACTAAATTAAAATTAAGTAGTGAGTAAACAAGTGTTGCAATACTGACGGACGATAAATACATGGACGTTAAGTTAAGCGTATATTTCTTTAATTCTCCTGCTGCAGGTTGAACGGACTTTCTTTTCAAACTACTTCAGGTTAAACTGGATATTAATTCCACAACTACAGATTAAAATAACTTTAAACTTCTTAATAATTTCAGGTTTGGACGAGAGTCAATGGTTGATTTCGATTCTGTTCTTATATTCTGAAACTGTATGGTTGTGGGCGATGTTGGCAGCGTTTCGGGGGTACATGCTGCTGCATTCATGTTCGAAGTGTGCAGGTTTAGGAGTTTCTGCTTATACATGCCTATCATCGTGTTTTGAAAATGTCTGGGATAAGGGGAGATGGTGTTGCTATTGGTGCCTCCTTTCAGCCAATAGGCACAATGGATTGGGAAATTGTGCAGACGCCTCGTTTAAGGGCCCCAGATTGCATGAAAAATCCACTGGAAGGTTATGTTCTCGAGCTGTCACCCATCCAACTACTGACCTGATAAAGTGTTACTTAACCTTACAGTCCACTCTCACTACTGGCCCAGACAAGGCACGAAACCCTACTCTCTACCTCTCTCTCTCGCCGTCTTTTTGAAAATATTCCTGCTGTTGCAATTTATGTTTATTTTAAATTTATGCTCCTGCATGTAAAGCCAGTAGGCTTCAAATTCCTCAGCTACAGAATACGCAGAGTTTCCATTGAAATTGCTACAAGTTACACCGCCAAAATTCACATCACGCAGAAAATATCGGCTGTAATTGCAAAAGATATTAAAACTGCTTACTGTTAAATCGATGTGCTGTAGGATAATTCTGGCAATAAGTTAAGATTTATGTTATAATATTCAAATTAGTTCCATTTGCACATGAGTGAGACATTGCTTGAGGGACTGTGTCAGAATATGGCCCAATTAGAAAACGCTGCCTTCCACAGCAACATGGCGACAGTGCGGAAACGTGAATGAAGAGGTGGTTTAACTACTATCGTGTTTGTATTTGAGAGAAAAGTGTACAGATCAGTAAGTACCAATTCAATGTCGTTCCAAAAACAGTGACCAAGTTGAGTGCTGCAGGTTTGTAGCTGTTAAGAAACAAGCACAATGCACTAGACTTATTTTCCATACCGAAATATTGGCGAGTTTAGAACACAAATCATAGTTCATTTTCTTCTACCGCAGATCCAGATGAGGTAACATTCTCTTAGATTATGAGAACAATAAACATGCCGCAAGCATTTTTACTTCTGCCTTCCTTAACATTGACTGAGCTTGGAGCAATTCACATGCTGA
>NW_019725001.1:126260-129003 GCF_002891405.2 Cryptotermes secundus | reverse complement strand
GGGAGTTCTACGGAAGTTTTAACGGGGTGTGATAAAGTGGGGAAGGGGTGTCCCTCAGCTACTGTCTCTGCCTGAATGTCAGTTGCAGCATCCTCTGCAAAGTTGCTGCTTCCAGTCTTCAGGGAATTTTAATTTGACTGCTTGTTTCAGTTCCTTCTTCTAAAGGTTTCCTGCATCATCTACCTGTAAAACGTATAATGTTGCAGCTGATATCATCAGTTTTAACCTTCTGTTACTTAAAAACTTCCGTGTGGAAGCAGATTAGGATACACTCACGGCAGCCCTGCGAGTCGTAGCAGGCGACGAAAAGGGAAGCCGCTGCCTGGGGTCATAACTGGGCCACCCTGTCGCTGGGGGACGTAAACAGAGAGACATCATCCTCCAGGTTGGTGGTTGGACGCAAGGTTGCGACCTTGTTTGTGATAAACATCAATGCTACAAAATACAAATCAGTGAAAATCGGCTGGTTTATTCAGTAGACAAGACCGGCAGAATTATCTGATGAAGGCCATGCCTTTAAAAGGGCTCTTTCGTCAGTAATTGTGATTGGATTGCCTAGAAACACTGGCTCATTGTGTTATGAATATCATTCGTACATATTGTCACGTGTAGGGCGGTACGCGTGACGAAAATAACGGGTTCTAGTTCGGATGATTGGATTTATTGGCAATTCGGTTACGGTCTCTCTTAATTACACATAATACAGCGCTGTCGTTGATTCACAAAATTTACAGTTCACCATTGCGCACGCACTAGGATTCACCGTCATTACTTATCGTATCCTGGCAACGGATCCCAGCACAGAAACTAGCGCTTTAAATCACTATGAAATTTTTAATCACTCTGCTGTACTCCTCTGTCCCAATCTGTACTCAGTCTTCACAGTTCACTAAGGACACGGACCATTCTCGTCCGTTTACTCTCAACTGCTGACCCCTCCTTGACTCTTCACTAATCCAAGCTAAGACAGGTCATCGTTACATACACTCTAAGCACGGACAACATAGAAACAGTTCGGCTCCTAAAGCCATCATCAGGCGGTACAATTTAACGAACATTTTTAAATTCTGGAATTGCGCTCTATATGTGTTCCAATATAGTTTAATACTTATTACTAAATGTAAGGGGCACGCGGTAGCGTAGTTGGTTGAGGCGCCATGCTACAAGCCGGAAGGCCGCGGGATCGAATTCCGACGAGGTGGAATTTTTCAATTTACCTAATCCTTCCAGCCGCCCAATGGCCCTGAGGTCGTCTCAACCTGTAACAGAAATGAGTACCAGAAATATTCTTTGAGGTAAAGGGCGGCTGGCGCGTAAGGCTGACAACCTTACCGCCATCTATGAGTCGATTCTCTAGAAAATGTGGGAACCTCGACGTCTCACAACCTTATGGGCCTCCACGGCCTGTTACAGGGATACTTTACTTTTTTTTTTACTTTTTTATTACTAAATGTATCTCGTTTCTTATTCAGTTAATGTATTCCGTCATGTATCTGAATTAGTTAAGCCTTATAAAATATATATTAAAATTGGAGTGGAAGTCTTCCATATAAAATGCTTAAAGAGATAAAAAAAGTAAAGTTGTCCCTGTGCTTAACTAATTAAGCACTACACTATGAAAGCGTATGAGGGAGTGGGTGCATAGATTCACATTTTCTTGACTTCATCACTAATTTGAGGTGAGCGGTTAGCTTAACGTCCCGGCCGCTTCACCCCCGGAGAAAAGACCCAGTACCCATTGAATAGGAGGTTGGGTGGAGCCCAAAGCCGGTCTGAACGGTGTGGAAAAGAGAAAATTCTTGCTCCTACCGGGACTCGAACTCCGACATCTTGGTCATCCAGCCCGTAGCCAATCGCTACGGGTCACACTTATATATATCTATATAAATAAAAATGTAAATGTTTGTTTGTTACCGATCGAAAATCTCCGAAAGTTCTTTACCGATTGCTTCGAAATTTTGACACAACGTTGCATCCGAATGCGCACGTGTTTTTATATACCCATTATATAGATGTCACACCTGTGACAGGTAAAAACATGCGTCTTTTGAAAAACATTGCCATCCGTTGTAACGTGTTTGGAATTCATAGGAAGTAACCATAGCGATACTGTATTCCCAACACTGAGCCGTTGTGTCGAGAACATCGACTCTCCACTTTGTGGCGACAAGTAAAGACGTTAAAATTAACTACAAATATGCGTGTCCAGCTGCAAAACGATCGATCAGCTTAGATATTCTCACAACAATTGCTGGAAATTGGGAACGGAAAAGTGCCGGTTGATCTGACCTCAGGACGAATTTCGTTGCCTCATAACTTCTGCAATTTAGTGACGTCAAAAGAAGAATTGGTTGAAAAAGTATTTCCCAATGTTGAAACCAATTATAAGAATCACGATTGGCTGAGTGAACGAGCTATTCTTACGGCCAAGAACAACGAAGTCTACGAACTTAACAATATCATTCAGTCTAACATTCACTGCGAGGCAGTCACATACAAGTCCGTCGACACTGTTGTGGAAGCAGATGAAGCGGTTAATTATCCAACAGAACTTTTGAATTCACTCGATCTGCCACAGCAACGCGTGGCCGGGTACAGCTAATATGAACTTCGTTGTGTTGTATTATCATGTTTAAACAATTGATTAAAATTTGTGTTCCTTTTTGCTTATGGTATTTTTCATGTTCTGTTCGCCGTTGTTCTAAGTTTACGTTTATTATCCAAAATATCGTTATATATATAT
>NW_019725001.1:105473-124687 GCF_002891405.2 Cryptotermes secundus | reverse complement strand
GCGGGGCGGGAACTCGCCTATTACCGTAAGAACGCGAGCGTTACGCCACCGCCACGCACCGCTGGGGAGGTAGGGGTCAACATGTCACAATATATATATTATTCTGGTTGGTAGCTGTTATCTTAACTGTAGTGTTTCCTTCAAGCGTTGTGGAACGTGGGAGCGCTTCATTCCTACTGCCGTTCGGTTTTCCTGATGGGGCAGCTGCAGTTGTTCATATATTGTATAGCGTCTGTTCTACATTTTCAGGATTTGGTTTTGCCCTGTAACAATTAGTATATTATTTAGGCAGATAATAAATATTTATATTTTCTATTTCTCTTACCTTCAATGTTCTTCCTTTATTCGATTTTGACATTGTCTTGTTATATTTTTATATTGTATATACGTGCATGTCTGATGTTTATACTTGGGTTACATGGTCTGTTATTACGTACTTACTCTCTTTAGAGTTTATCCACCTCTCGCGTTTCCGCGTCTGGTTTCATTGTGAGTTGATTTCCGGCTGCATTGCCTGGTGTGCAGTATGTTACTGAGTTGGGTGCAGGGAGGGGTGGGGGTGGGTTCGTCTGGTTGCTGTTATTCATTTCCTACATTAGGTAAGTGGTTCTTATTACAGCACATGTTTGCACAACATTCTCGTTTTCTTGTGAGTTCTGTTTACCGATTTCGTATATGTGAAATCTCTGGTAAGTGTCTAGCATTTGACCTTTCTTCATCATGTTTTCCATCACCTCATACATATGTACGGTGTCTGGTATACAATAAAGAATAATAAAGAATAATAATAAATACTAATAAAGAATAATAAAGAAACCGGATTCATGCTCTAACCCTTTACTGAAAAAAAATCAGACAATTGAAATGTTATCCCCTTCAATGTAGTCCCCTCCCCGATCCCTACACCGCTCCATGCGAATTTTCAACTGTTGGAAGCAGTGCTGCAGGTCATCTTGTGTTATGCTCTTCAAGAGTTGCGTCGCTTTTGCTTTCACTGCATCCACGGACTCGAACCTGGTCCCTTTGAGCGCAGACTTGATTTTCGGAAAGAGAACAATGTCGCGCGGTGCTAGGTCCGGAGAATACGGTGGATGTTCCATCACTGGAATGTTGTTTTTTGCCAAATACCTCTTCACAGATAGCGCGTTGTGTGCTGGCGCGTTGTCGTGATGAAGAACCCATGAGGCATTCTTCCACATGTCTGGTCTCCTTCGTCGCACACGTTCACGGAGGTACGTCAAAACATTTTTATAATAAACCTGATTGACAGTCTGACCTTCAGGCACCCAATCAATGTAGATTACCCCCCGGATATCGAAAAAAACAATCATCATTGCTTTGAATTTGGACTTGCTCATGCGCGCTTTCTTCTTCCTAGGGGATTTGGGGCTCTTCCAATGCATGGATTGTCGCTTAGTCTCTGGATCATATTGAAGAATCCAAGTTTCGTCACACGTAATTACGTTTTGGAAGAAATCAGGATCATTTTCAATGTTTTCAAGAGTGTCAACACAGCAATTCACTCGATGTTCCTTTTGCTGGGGGTTAAGGATTTTTGGCACCACTTTAGCACACGCCTTTTTCATGCCCAGATCGTCGTGCAAAATCTGTCTAACACTTTCCTTATTGATGTTGGTAAGTTCAGAAATTGCTCGAATGCTCAGTCGACGATCTCTTCGAGCAATTCTAGCGACCTTCCCCCATTCTCTGGAGTTTTCGCAGTGGAAGGACGGCCCGATTTTGGATCGTTCCCGACGTTTTTCCTACCCTCCATAAACTTCTTAAACCATTCAAAATCTTGCGTGCGAGATAGATACTGATCACCATATACTTCTGTCAACAAATTGTAAGTTTCAGTGGCAGATTTTCCAAGTTTTGTGAGGAATTTGATGTTAACACGTTGTTCTGCATTAGCACTCAGCATTATTCCGACGGAGCTCAGACACACGATCCGCTTCTAACAATGGTCGCGGCCAGACTAACCGATGCACGTGAATGAAACTTTGTGTGACGGTAGATGGAAGTCCACGGGTCAATGCCCTACCCTCCTCTTCGTCATCGACGTGGCCGGAAATTAGTCATAAAAGTAATCCGGTTTCTTTTTTGCCGCACCTTGTATGTTGGGCAAACTTGAGGTTCTGTTCGTTGTTCCCTGTGTCCCGTACGTCTTCTTCAAATGTTGTTCCGAACGTTGGACCCGTCTGCCCTACATACGTGTATCTCCGTGGAGAGTCTGCGCACTGTAACTGGTATATTCCGATTGGATTTGTTGTTGTTCTCTTCTTTTGTTCTCAATAAATGTTCTGTGTTGAAGAATGCCGTCTTCTGGGATGTGGCGCCGTGTAGATATTGTGTAAACCGACGTTTCGGAGAAACATGGTCTCCATCTTCAGGGAAAATACTCTGTTGTGGAACCAAAGTTCCTCCGAAACGTCGGTTTACAAGCCATTCTTCATAGTCACAGCCGTGAAAACATCAAATCTTACAATGTTTTATTTTACTCCTTATCCTATATGACAATCCGATATCAGTATCCTTGAACACTTTTAACTGTTCTAGTTTCTTCCCAGAAGAATGTAAAGGTGTACCATTTTCTTTTTTTCGCTCTTCTATTTCGTGAGATGCATTACTCGAATTAAATCAGGTGCCTGGAGTAGACCCTCTTCGAAAGCTAATATTCGCTCGCCTACCCAGTAAATTCTTTGCATTTTCTGGAAAGAGAAATTTCATTGCCTTGTTCACAACAGCCTCCACTACTACTTATCCTGACTGAAATAAGTGCAACCCATGCGGCCTTCCATTTAGTGTCCTTAATATTCGTCTTGCCGTATCATACTGCTCAGTCAACACTTTCTCGAACCGTCTGTGGGGACTTTGGTTATTATGGCTCTGCAGCCCTTTGTTGGGCCTTGGCCGCTTTTTTCAGTTTCTTGATTTTATACACAGTCGGTAGGACTCCTTGGACTGGGAATCAGCCAGTCGGAAGGCCGCTACCTACACACAGAATAAACACACACAGTACAGACATCCATGCCTCGAGTTGGATTCCAACCCACGATCCCAGCGTTTGAGCGAGTGAAGACAGCTCATGCCTTAGAGGGCACGGCCTCTGTGAAGACTTGCTGGGCGGTAAGGCGGTGTCATTATCTTATCCGTTGTGGTTTGTGTCTGGGACTTCACGTTGGTGAAGATTCTTCACATATTTTAGGTTCGAGTTTCTGAGAAAAAGATAATTTTTTCATGATCATGTGACTATCTTCTCAACTCTCGTCAACTTATCCTGTGTGATAATTGATGATCGTGTTCCAGTTCACAACAACCAAAGCATATTTTGTGCCATCTCCTCAGACTGCACTCTTACACCTGTCTGTACTCATAATCAGCAACACTTAAGGAATCGAAAATACGTGTTGAGGTACACATTGTTATGGTGAGAGGGGCAGGAACGTTTGCTCATAGAAGCTGTTAGCAATTTATCTCAAATGGCTCCAGAAACTGTCTTTCTCCTATCAAATATATTCGAATTGTTCTTTGATTAAAAGGAATATGTTGTTATGCCACATTTCGTTTCGTCAGTTACTATGGATTGATGGAATTTGGGTGAAGAAAATCTGTTTCATTTTATCCAGTAGAAGATTATGATAATATACAAATATGGAATAAATCTTCATAAAGTTTCCAAATGAAATTACAGGTTTTTCTTCTCTTCTTTGAACTTAACATCAGAAGAAAGCAGTCTTCTGGGATGTGGCACCGTGTAGATGTGGTGTTAACCGACATTTCGGAGGATCGTATTGCCTCCATCTTCAGGGTAGAAGGAAAAATAAGAAAATCCGCAAGCGAAGAGACCGTGAGAACCGGTACAAGCAGACTCCGAAACGTCGGGTAACACCACATCTACACGGTGCCTCATCCCAGAAGACTGCTTTCTTCATAGTCACCGCCGTGAAAGCCTCAAATCTTACAACTTAACAAGACTTTCGCTTTTGGAGCCGTTCCGTTATATGGACATTTTATGCCATGAAGACACAACGGCTAAACAACATAAATGGCTCACCATAGCAAATTCATTCGGCATGTTCCGGAAAGTTTCGGATTAACTTCGCAGATTACCCACTTGACATGAGCTGTTTTTGCATAGAAATATGTGTATAATCATGTGAGGAACTTAAAGCTCTTCATTACTTAATTAAGGAACAAACAATGAATACATATGGTGACGATGTTTGACTCCGCAACTTTTTTAATCTCGGCAGCAGACGAAATAAATGGTCAGCTCCACGCTTCTGCACCTTTACACCGGGCGAACAGCCGCGTCTTTCAAAAGCTCTGAATGCCATGAAGAGGCAATGATTTCGAACCAGTTCTTCGGCCAGGCAGCCCTTAGCCTAGTCACTATATCGACTCGACTCTAACCAAATTACGTTACCTATAATAATGCTTGTACCTTCTCACTCCTTAAAAATAATTTAAATTATAGTAAAAGTCTTAAAAGTGTGACACGCGTAAAAGACAACGAATTATTTTAGTTAATCCATGGGGTAACTTTCAAATAGCATATCGCAGTCACTCAGTCGGACCTACTACTACTACTACTACTACTACTACTACTACTACTACTACTATTATTATTATTATTATTATTATTATTACTATTAATACTACTATTACTACTGCTGCTACTGCTTCCTCCACTACTACTGCTGTTGTTGCTGACCTGTTAAGTTGGCACTTAAATAAAATAAATTGAAGTGCAGTGTAACAGGTACGTGAGTGTATACACCTGATGATGGCTGTTTGGGGCCGAAACATGTAGTGTATATAGAAGAACAGGACGAAAGACCTATAAATATAGTTTGCACTTAGGACGGAGTTATGTCATATATCGTATAAAGTGCAACAGGATGCTTAAATATAATATTGTAAATTGAAGTTGTTTACCACAAGAGTAGGTTTTTTTATTTCATGTGTGGGGTACATCCATCCCTTGTTGACTGTATGTTGCAGTGTAGCATCAGCGTCTAGCGTATTGAGTAAAGTAACTACCGAAATACAGGATCGAAGTTTAGATTTAAGTTTTCTCATTTTAAAAGATATTCGATGTAAGAATTATTCTTATGTTGTGTTATGGTTGCATAGGACATACTCTCTTTGATATCTGATTCTGTTTTGTTCTGCTCAGTAGCTGACAGCCTGAACCCACCTGAGTCAATTGTTTTGGTACCGTGAACGCGGCGCATAACTTGCTTAACATAGAGATTAGTTTATGTATACATTCAGACAGCATGTTCATTAATAAAGTTTGGAGGCTGCGCGACATGTTTCGGCACAGAGGCGCCAACTTCAGACCAAAATAACTACTACAACGTAAACTAGAATTGTTGTCATATATGTAAAACAGGTCGCTGAAGATGGCGCTTATCTACGCAACTCGCCGCCCTATTTATAAACATTTATTAATAATATTAACATGTATATTGTATGATGGAAGGTGTACTAGTGAAATTAAATCCAGGATTGTCATGGCAAAAGCCTCATATAGCAAGAAGAAGAATCTTTTTACCAGCAAATTGGACTTAAATTTGAGGAAGAAACTAGTGAAATGCTACATTTGGAGCATAGCTCTGTATGGGGCTGAAACATGGACACTTAGGGCAGTAGACCAGAAGCACCTGGAAAGCTTCGAAATGTGGTGCTGGAGAAGGATGGAGAAGATCAGTTGGACCGATTATGTGAGAAATGAAGAAGTGTTAATTAGAGTCAGTGAGCAGAGGAATATCCTACACGAAATAAGAAAACGGAAGGCTAATTGGATTGGTCATGTTTTACGCAGAAACTGCCTTCTAAAAGAAGTTACTGAAGGAAAGATAGAGGGGCGGATAGAAGTGACAAGAACACTAGGAAGAAGACGTAAGAAGATGCTGGATGACCTTGGGGACAGAAGAGGATACTGTCATTTGAAGGAGAAAGCTCTAGATCGCATTAAGTGGAAGAATTGTTTTGAAAGAGACTGTGTACCTGTCGTCTGACAGATTACTGATGATGATGATGATGATTGTAAGACTCTATAGGTGCCATATAATATAAGCGACTAATCTCAACACAAAACGAAGGAGCAACACACAAGTTAGCTTGACATAAGCAAGAAGCAGACAATAAATTTATTAATATTTTATTATATGAAATTAATTTAAATCGTGTTTAAAATTACAATTCATGCTGCATAGAGAATGCACTGTAATCCCATTAGAATGACAAATTTGCTATGGTTGTGTAGGATGGAAAATCTCTTTAGTCTAAGAATTACATGAGTACAATTTGTGGACGGAATTCATAGCTTCGTAGTCGTAAAGCAGAAGGTACAAATATAAACATTATAATTTAAAGGGTTAATCTCTCTTTCGGTCATATACTCGTACTGTGGTACTTTCCTTCATTAACTCAGTGGTTACAACGAACCGCTAAACAATTTTCCTGACAACGAATCATTTTATATGAATTTCCATGGATATGAGCTATCCTATATATGGAACCGTGGAGACTGTCCAAGCATTCGGTGGAGGTAGAGTCGAATACCTCCACCTTAGCCCTGCGAGACGTAGGAGGCTACGAAAATGGAACCCAGTGCCTGGCCTGGGAGTATAACTGAGCCACTCTGTTCCGGGGGATATATGTACGTGGACCTGGCCCTCCCGTCTGGGGGAGTCTCGAATCTAAGAGAGCAAAATGTGGTTGTAAATCCCGCGGGACTAGGACCTGAAAATGACTGCGCTGGTGAGGACCAGTAGCAGTTGTTGAACAAAGTGGTGGTCGTGAGTCTGAAGGAGCTTGTCACCGAGACGAACTGACTTGCGGTAAACCGTCAGCCGTCAAGTAACTCTGACTCTACTCTGACTCAAAGGATTCATTTGTCAGACAGACATCGATGAAGGCAGTTCAAGGTGTGAGCAGGAATTCTTCGTTCGTCATTCGTCGCAGTGGAAGAGAAGAGGCTCGTAGTCCAGTAAGGAATGGAGCGAGTTGTAGACAGTCATTGATTGTGAGCTGGTATAATTAACTGTATTATTTTTTATTGCTAGTGGGGTGGGACTAAGTCCCTTGTACCGTGGCCACTTCTGGGCTATTGTACCAACCCCAGATGATAGGTGAGGGTGATTGTGAAGCAATTGGTGGAATGAAGATTGGCAGGGGAAACCGAAGAACTCGGAGGAAACCTGTCCCGGCGCCACTTTGTCCACCACAAATCCCACTTGAGCAGACCCGGGATCGAACCCGGGCTGACGCGGTGGCAAGCCAGCGACTACCCGCTTGAGCTACGGCGCGGCCTTTAATTAACTGTAAATCAAGAATCCATTATTCCGAGTGACGTCAGCCCCGATATGTGGCGATGTGTACCACATTCTTTAACATTCCCAAACTCTACATTGTTCCCACAAAGTGTATTTGTGTATTCCGTATGGTTCTCACATTAAGGAGCTACGTGCTTTTTGCCTGAACAACATTAACCGGTTGGTCTTTGTGGCGGATACGTAATGTGTTTCCTGTGAGGTACGAAATGGATTTTTTTTATTATATGGAATAAATTCGTTCTTTAAAGAGATACTGAAAACTGTTTACGAAATTATGAATACTTACTGATAACAGACTCAGGAAAGTTGCAAGCTGGCTGTGGGAGCACACAGAGAACTCTGAATTATCACTTTTGCTGTCGGAGTCGTGTTACCAGCTGTCGAGAGACTCGGTAGTTCTGCAAGTATTTATAACGTGTCTGTAAACTAAGCGGCAATCATAATTATCTGCCTGACATTTCAGGAAGGTGCCATCTGGAACTGCTTGCATTAGCATAGATACAGGATGTGAGAGGCAGAGTGAACCATGACCGTACTCTATATACATGTAAGTTCCAATTCCTACATTCCGAAGTATAAATGAGCAAAATGAGATAAAAGTGAACGCTTATACCTTTCTTAAGAATTATAATAATTAATAAAAGGAACATTTTTTCCTAATTCTATTCTCTTTAAATGCCTTTAAATGTCTTCTGTCCTGAAGGTGAAGATATAGTTTGTCAGTACCTGCAGCACTGGAGTATTGTTCCTTACTCGCGGATATTCTGTTTCCTTATACCCTGAAATGGAGGCGATACGTTCCTCCGAAACGTCGATTAACAGCATATCTACACAACACTACATCCAAAAGACGGCTTTCTTCATAGTCACCGCCGTGAAAACCTCATCTCTTACATGAAGATATCACGTTCATCCGAAAAGTTGGTAAACATCCACCAGAGCAACCGGTACCAAAATTAAGACCCATATCCATGTCTAAACCACCTGAAGGACGCTAATCTCAAAACGAAATAGGCCCGCATCAAACCATTTTCTCGCAGGATTTGCCCCTTTTGTCTAATGCTTGTAACTGGAAGCGAAGTACGTTATAACTTTACGAATGTTGTCATATTAAGTCCATATAAAATCCATATAGTTGAGAGGTTTGTTTACAATATGTCTCTAAGCGCCGGAATCGCATCATTTTATAAAGTATAAACTTATCAAACAGTTTTTATAAACAGTTTTGCAAGAAAGGATATGTGACTTCGTAGAAACACATCCTGACTCGTAAAGTTTTCAAGCACCAAAAACCTCAGATCTATTTCACCGTATGTCACAGGGTCATTTAATCTTAGCTTTGTTGCAACTCATGTTGTACACCGTCCATAAATTTATATTTCTGTAACTATTTCGCAAAGGTTGAAGAACCAATACCTGTAATTCATCTTGGATATGGCTGCTTCTGTGTCGATGTTACGATTAAGGTAATCAGTAACACTCAAATTAGAGAAATAAAATTTATTCGCGTGCTTTCGAAAAATGTAGGAACGAGGATTCGAACCGTATCCAAAAGGTCTCCCTATGTACTTCGCAAATTGCTCTAACATCCCATGCTACCGTACATATTGCCCAAGAGTACGGAGCTAGTCTCACAACATCTTTGGTTGTTCTCTCTTGGGTTTGCGATAGGAGAGAGAGAATAGAAAAGTAATATTTATATGTAAGCCAATATTTTAGATAGTTTATGCTTTCTCGTGGAATTTAATTTAATGTACAGTTGTGTTTGGAAGACGTGTCATGTCCCAAACGAAAGATGTAAGAATTGAAAGATTACTTTAAAATTATGAAATTTGTTGTTTGTGGAAATATGAATGTCGTCTCTTTATTGTAGCACAAACAAGGACGTGGAGAGTTCCACCATGTCGTGCACATTTTATGAGCTCGTGACATTCCCCATTAGCGAGGTAATGGCTCACACACAGACAGTAATTGTGCTATGGCGGTAGAAATAGTTCCAAGCTAATGAACGCGCATCTGCACTCTCTTGTTTTCCTGTCTGAAGCTCTTCGTTGGCCAACCATGTTCATTCCCACAATAAATACAACGCAACAAATTTTGCAGGCAATTTCTAGTCAGGATACAGGAACAGTGTAACACTGGATGTTCAGTAACATGTGCAAAGGAGGAATTAGTAATGTAGAATACACTTATATCCAGAACCATGCTGATACGTTTATGCTAGAATAACAGGGCTCTCTCCGGTCGCGGATTTGTAGTATCAGTCGTTTTCCATTTGTGTTTATTTTTACCAGCAGCGGTATTTGCTTTTATATGCCTGCGGACTATAAGTTACGCGCCTTCCGGACAGTTTGCAGGAGACGACGCTCTAATGCCACCCAAAATTATTCACGTTGCTTCCAGAAATATATTTTCAAATATTCACAGTTTTACTTTTCTGGATTTCTGTGTCCTTCGTGCGAAAAGCTACCAAATATTACTGACTTGCTTCAGTCAATCTGGCTCAGGATAGGGACCAGCGGAGGCCTCTTGTGAACACGATAATAAGCTTTAATTTTCCATAAATTGTTGGGAAATTCTTGAGTAGCCAAGTGGACTTCGGATTGTCAAGACGGGTTCAGCTGCATGGAGTTAATTATTATTGACTTATTGCAATTTGTTAACATTTTGTTATAATAATTAATTGCACAATACAGTGATTTTGAGTAATTGTACGCGAGAAAACAAAACGAAAGAAATCAGTTCCTTTCGTTAAGTTCTTAGTTGTAACCAACCCAAACGCGCCGCCTTGCATTTCGGTAATACGCAACTAACCAACTAACCAACCAACCAACCAACTAACAAACTAACTTCATGGAGTTGAGCCCTTCTTCAGAAGCCGCCAATTGTGCAGCTACTCAAGAACATTCTAGAATTTTATTGAACTCGAAGGTACATTGCAGTGTTAACAAGAGCCCTCCAGTGGTCCCTATCCTGAGCTACATCGATCCAGTCCGTACCGCCCCATCCTATCTCTCTAAGATCCATTTTAATATATCAATCCCCCTACGTCTTGGTCTTCCTAGTGGTCTCTTTCCTTCCGGGTTTCCCACCATCCTATATGCATTACTCTTCTCCCGTATCCTTACTACATGCCCTACCCATCGCACCCTCCTTGACTTTATCACTGTAATTGTACTTGGTGAAGAGTACACGTAAGGGATACATCTTTTTTATTCTAAAATAATTTTACAGTCCACTCAATATACATAAACTGAGTAATTAGTAAAAGGGATGGGAGTGTGTAATATTGAAGCATCCTCCAATTAATTCTCTGGAGCTTATCTAATGAGATCCTCTGGACACATTCTGTTTAGTCTTCTTTCTATTGCTGGTTGGTTGAAGAGGTTTCTTATTGGTTGGTTGCTTTGAGTGGTCCGGTTTTTGTGTTTCTCCGCGTATGCTCTGATGACTTCTGTTACATACGGTATGCTTAGATCATTGTGTAAGGTAGCGTTTGGTACGTACCAGGGAGCACTAACTAGTTTTCTTAGCGTTATGGATTTTAACGTTTGGAGAATTTTTGTGTTGGAAGCTTTGCTGCATCCCTATAACTCTAGCCCGTAGGTCCAGACTGGTTTGATTATTGTCTTGTAGAGGATTATTTTGTTTTCAAGAGATAGCTGTGATTTCTTGTCGATTAGCCAGTTCATATTTCTGGGTTTGAGCTCTAGTTGTCTTCTCTTAGCTTTTATATGCGTTCTCCACGTTAGTTCGTAAGGGATACATGAAACAGCTTATTGTAACTTAGCAGCCCGCTGCAGTTGGTGCAGTGCAGTGGCGACTTCTGAAAAGGAATGAATTTTAAATCTCAATATTGTTGCATGGTGGACGGTAAATTATTGAAAATAAATTGTACGACAACTTACTTTAAACAAGGAGTTGTAACCATTCTGAACCCCGTTTTCAGTTCAGCGCTTTACACCTGATGGATACATGTTTTCAGCGCAACAACCCGTGCTCTCTGACCCCCAAATACCTCAGAACTTGTTAGCCCTCTTAAAATAATGAAAATAAAAGAGCCTTTGAGGCTATAGTAAATATATACAAATATGGTTCATTTGTAACCGTAATGGGATTGTCTAAGTAGAGCTGCCGTTGCAGAGCAGTGAGATCCGAGGCAAGATGTGACGTTTACAGAAATATAAGTAACGGCTGAAGTAAAGAGGAGAGTTAATTTTGCCACACTCACGAAAAATATCGGAAATATGTTAATTGTACTATAAAGCGGAAACTGCCTCTGTGGTCTAATGGTCAGAGTTCCTGACTACATATCCAGAGACCCCGGATTCGATTCCAGGCGTAACCAGGCTTTCTGAGAAGTAGTGTGTCTGGAACGGGTTCCACTCAGCCTCGTGAGGATAATTGTGGAGCTATTTCAAGGAAATAGCGGCTGCGGCCTACAAAACCGTAATTAACGGCCGTGGGGATCCGTTGCGCTGACCGCGTGACACCCTCTATCCGCTGAAGTTGACACTAACTTCGCCAACAAGCGGCGGTCGCTCGGTCGGTATAGTTCGCTTGCGGACTCAAGCCACGGATTATTTTTTATGTTTTGTACTATAAAGCGGAATATCTTGTGTAAGATACTGGCCACAGAGTGCAATATTCTGGATTGTGATGTCGTGTAATGATCTAGGAAGATAGAAACGTTTCGGGGGATCTCGCTTCCTCCATCCTCAGACTTAAGTTAGTGAGGTTAGATGGGCATCATTGTTGGTGGAGGATGGCAGATGAGCAGAGGGACACATGTAATTGTCTTTCCCTCAGAGCCTTGAGAAGTATTGCGGAGAAAAATCTGTCCGGGCCAATAGGAATAATGAACAGGAAAATAAGTGAAAATTTGCCTCCCAAGAACCATAGCTGGGAGGATAATTTTCTTATCCTTGTGTCCCGAGTGACAATGGGAAGGGCTAAAGAGACAGTTTTACAAAATATCTCTAGGCCTTATCTCGCTCTGTTAGTTGGTTCCCAGATTGCTGTTTACATTGTTTAAACATTTTAAACAGCTTTGGTACATAAAATTTGATTTAGACCATTAAAAACCCTGAGAAGCATAAAATTTGTCGACGAAATATTTGCCAGTAATTTCTGGGGGAAAACTAATCGCCTAGAGAGAGAGAGAGAGAGAGGAAGAGATGAGAAAGAAAGTGGGGAGGCAGTGAGACAAACTACAGTAGGGGGGGGACAAAAAACTACTCGTATAACTCCGACTTTGAAGGTTCCCAGGCGGTGCTCGCTAGTCCTCCTGATAGAGTCGTTGTATATGATTGACATTAGTTTTATATGACGTTGGAAGGGATGCATTATAGTGAGTTTTCATATAATATTAGGAGAAATACATTACGGCGAAAGTTTGATGTTACCATTGGGAAGGCTGCAAGTGAAGCATGCACTACAAATTGGAATCTCGTTACCAACTCAGCATTTACTCCAGAACCGAGGTAAACCACGGAAAGCCTTGCTCTAGATGGCCGATCGCAATAGTTTCCGGGTGCAAACTGACTTCTAGCCACTCCTAATCGCCTACTTTCACTGAGTATTTAATAACAAGGATCGCATAGAAAACACTGCTTCCAACAGTTATTCTATTGTTGCGTGTGTATTCGTTGCCTTGAGAAGGTGTTTATGAGCCGTTACCTAGCAAAGATGTGGGGGACACAGACAGTAAAGTGATATCATAAGCCTCTTTTTATTTTTTAAAATAAAGAAAGAAGACTAAAAATTCAGCTGCTGTCTGACAGAATATGCACGACATCTCCACTACGAAGGCTAATTGATTAACACTGTTCAGGAAAATAATTGCTGTTTTTCTGAGAATGATCAGCGAGTAAAATTCAGGATTTCTCAGTTTTAAATCATGTGGTATACATAATTACCGTTGTGTTTTAAACTGTTAAAATTCCTGCGTATAATAATTAGTCAGTAATAATGAACAGACACAGTTGCAGGTCTGGGAAGTGACGGGAGGACATGTCGCCCATTGCCATTGCAATTAAAAGCATGTCTTTGCATCACGCGCCGTGCCGTGCCGTGCTGTGCCGTGCCGTATACCCGAATTTCATTATCTGGAGGTTAAAGTTATGCGCAGCTTTCCATCAGCGAAGGCTAAACCACTTGGATAAGAATTCCTTTCTAGCTAATCTGTAATGTTGACAGTTCTAAATTACTCCTAAAACTTACATTGAAAAGAAGAAAAATTGCCCAGAAATGGCTTCACTTATTTACAAGAAAAACAAGAGACTACAGTAAAACATCCTATGACTATTGTTTGTTACAAAACCTCAAAGTAAGAGCTTAGATAGTTGTAAGAAATGAAAAGGTCTTCAGTTTATGTTTGAAGATGGAAAGATTAAACATCTTCTAAGAGAAGGGGAACTGAAAGCAACACTCCCGCTCTTCAAGATCAATTTGAAGCAAAACGTCAACGAGAGAATGGCAGCCGTTCCGGCGTACAATCGAGAATCAGAAGTGAAATATAGAAACATCCGTCCGGACTGGGACTTAAAGAAACGGCAGGAAACTGGAGACAATCCCTGCAGTCGCAGGACTTTTCAAGACGTTGAATAAGAAGATAATTCGTCGTTATGAGGGCTGTAATTCACTTAGTCCAACTGGGTCCACTCAGCACGGCGGCCACTGATTGGCCTATTGTACCGGCCCCGGGTGATTATGATGATGGAGAATTTGATGGAATGAAGATCGGCAGGGAAAACTGAAATACTCGGAGAAAACCCGCCCCAGCGCCACTTTGTCCACCACAAATTCCACTTGACCAGACCCAGGATCGAACCCGGGCTGCCGCGGTAGGAAGCCAGCGACTAACCGCTTGAGCTATGGCGCGGCTTATGAGGGCTGTAACCCCGCAAGTCGGAGTCTTCGTTGTGATGTTAATATCCCATGGAGCCGGATTTAGTAAGAGGAAAAACGACACCATATCGTGTTGCAGAATCTGTCTTCTGGGCTATAAGTGCGAGTAATCTGTTGAAAGTCGGTCAGCGTTTCGAAGGATCATGTCACCGACATCTTCACGGTCAGAGATTGAGCCAAGCAAGAAGTCATCACGAAGCAGGAGACAAGCAGAGGTTACACGCCGTTATATCCCAGAAGAGAGAAATGTTAGCATCCTCCGCTTTGAGAACCTCAGAACCACGAGCTTGCGGTGCGGTGAATCGCAGTTCTGTCCTGAATTCTGGGAAAGCCGCTGGAACCTGAGACCGGATCCCGGCGTTACGTCATTCTGCCCATTAGCAGCAACGCAAGCCGACCGCGACACTGAAGACGTCGATGGAGAAAAAGAATTTGTAGAAGGAGAAGAAAGAAGATAGGATTAAAGAAGGAAAGAAGCTGAAAGAAAAGCAGGAGAAACAAAGGAATTGTCACAAAAACATACACACGCGCTCCCCTTACGTGTATGCATGTTTAAGAAACTAATCACTCCAGAGAATATGACTTCTTCTTGTTGAATTGAATCTAAAACGGTCTTAGAAACAATCTTGGTACCCAGGGTGCGTCGCTTAGGACTTCGGTTTGTATTCTTAATTACTTGATAGATTCAATCTCATTGAACCACAGGTTTTCTGTGGAAAGAAGGAAAACTTGCTTTACAACGTGCAATTAAGCCTTCTCACGTCGAAGTCCTGACTCTCTACTTGTTCATCCAGTAACAAGTGTGTGTGTGTGTGTGTGTGTGTGTTACGCGGTACACTCTGTTCCACTCGCAAGACGAAGTTGGTCATTTAGAGGGCTTCAAGGACGCTGCTTGATGCAGGTGAGGAAGCGTTAATTCTTGTAGATTCTGCTGGAATCAAGAGCGGAAGAATATTCTTTGGGAATTTGATTCCTATGCAAGATCAGGGACAGAGAGACCGATTTGACAAATAATTTTCACAAAATATTGTAAGAATGTTACAAAAGAAACAGACCAAGCAAAAGACAAGATAAAGACAGAAATACGCGGAGGAAAGGGAAAGAAAGAAGGAAAAGAAGAATGAGAGAGAAAAGAAATTAAATACTCAGAAAAGTGTAACAAAGTGGGTTTGCGAAGAAAGCTATAGACAATTATGGGCATAAATATCAAATATGAAAGGAAATCACTAATAAAAAATATTATTGCACTCAACATATCCAATGTATTGCCTTATTTATGATCTAAATTACGTAGAAGTCAAGATGTGGTGCTAAATAGACCCTTATGTAAGTAATAGAGTGTGGGTAGTACACGTATCTACTTCTCTCTCGCTCCTCTATTTTTTTCTGTCAATACCTCTTCTTATTATATACTCAAGTGCCAAAAGTCATGGGATAGCTGTATGTAAATTTATTTTTAAGTGGCGCCACCGTCCCTTGACGGCTTGGGAATGCCAGGGTGAGGTGTTCTCTCGTGAGTCAGGTTGAACACCGGCCAGTCTGCTCATGGCAAGCCGACGTGAATTATCGGAGTTTGAACGGGGCATGATATTGGGTGCCAGGCGGATGGGACATTCCATTTCCGAAGTTGTGCGATCATTCAACATTCCTCGATCCACGGTGTCACGTGTGTAGCGGTAATACCTTGTGGAAGGCATTTCCACCCACCGTGGACAGCGCAGTGGCCGACCACGGGTGCTTAATGGTCGTGACCAGCGGCGTCTAGCCACAATTGTCCGAGGTAACAGACAAGCGCCACTGGCTGAAATCACATGCACATTCAATGCAGGAGGTACCAGACGCATATCCAGCCGGTTAGTGCAGCGTTCTTTAGCTTCCATGGGATATGGGAGCAGAATACCGACCAGAGTGCCTCTGTTAACACAGCGCCTCACCTGGGCTTGTGACGTCGCTAATTGGACCCTGGAGGATTGGCAACATGTGGCGTGGTCCGATGAGTCACGGTACCAGTTGTTTCGGGCGGATGGTAGGGTTCGGGTGTGGCGCAGACCCCATGAGGCCATGGACCCCAGTTGTCAACAAGGCACCGTGCAGGCTGGTGGTGGTTCCATACTGGTGTGGGGTGTGTTCACGTGGCATGAGTTGGGTCCGCTCGTCCACCTAAACACGTCACTGACCGGTGACCACTACGTTACACTGCTTGGTGACCACTTGCAGCCCTTCATGGACTTCATGTACCCCCACAACGATGGGATATTCCAGCAGGACAATGCACCTTGTCATCGGGCCGGAGTTGTCCAGAATTGGTTCGAGGAGCATTCTGGAGAATTCCGACGAATGGTGTGGCCACCACGTTCGCCCGACATGAACCCAATCGAGCATTTATGGGATTTGGTGGAGAGGTCCATTAGCACCCAAAACCCTGCACCTACAAATACCAGGGAGCTGTGGGCGGCTATCCAGATGGCATGGCTCAACATCTCTCCTGAGGTCTTCCGTCCACTTGTGGAATCGATGCCACGTCGAGTTGCTGCACTTCGTCAGGCTAGAGGGCGTCCTACACGATACTAGGTACCTATCCCATGACTTTTGGCAATCCAGTGTACATTCCTTTTAGTTTCTTGGTAATGGACCATCGTATTCTCCCGTTTCCGTCTTGAAGAGTTCCTGTTTATTAGAGGCAATCTACATGAACGTTTTTATAATAAAAAGCCTTTTGTATATTAAAATTATAGATGACTGATAATTAGTCTACATGTTATATCAAAACGTTTTACTTTTTATTTTCGCGGGACTACACTGAATTCCTGACTGCTGATCAGTTTCCTTTATGTCTATACACAACACAGAATACAGAGTGATCCTTTAATGTCGCACTCAGACAGAACCCATTGTATTTCATATCTAACCGAACACAAATCATGAATGCTTTTTTCACGAAACACGCTAGACTAGTCCTATTTTTTTTAGACGCATAAGCCAGTCCTCTTAACAACATGGCTTTAAACGTGGCTTTAAATTGATCACCTGTATAATTTTTACTCCCAGAATGCTCAGTAAACTAGACAGCGTTACGAATTTATAAATTTATATCTGTGATAGACGTCTCCATATTTAAGCACAAAACAACCCACATGTTCTCTGCCATCATTAAATATCCTTTAACATTTTGAAAATAAAGCAAAAAAGCCCTTCATCTTTTGCATTTCTCCTCTTTACTCCCATCTGCCTCTTGAAATTTCTAAACAACTAGAATAACTGTGAGACAGGAAGCGGTTATCAATATGCATGAGCGAAACTCTGTCTTTCCCTCTGTCGTTACACCAGTTAGTAGAAACCTAAATAGATTTGCAGTTCGTAATCAGGATGGCATTAATGCTATAACAATAGAGGTTACAGCAAAACATAGATATTAAGAAACAGCAAAAAGTAATCACGCTGTTTACTGACGGAATCAATTGCGAAATCTTGTGGAATAAGAGATAAAAAATTAATATAATTTAGTTGATGGTATTCTGTGGGATTATGAAGAGACTTGGGGTGGGGGTTGAAAGAATAGGGTTGGATGCGTTGATTGCTGCGCTGATTAGTGCCATTAACGTCACTTGAGGGGGGGAAGAAGGGTAAAGAAATTGAAGGGCGAAGCTAGTGGTGGCGGGGGAGCCGGATATTACATATTCTGCGCGCAATATGGCGGCAGAGGCGGGAAACGAGGTGACGGGGAACAGAAGACACATTGATGAAATGGTTTTAATCATGGCTGTGCAAATTTGAAATTGTCACTTAAAGTCCGGACAGTGCACAACAATAACCCCTTCTGTATAAAGAGATTTGCTAACGCAGTTTGTGCGCGGACCGCACCATCATCATAAGTATAATGTTGTTTTTCCTAGCTGTGCAGGCTTCTGTTTGCCTGCCTCTTCCTAAACAATCCACATATAGGCCCTGCTTGCGTTCTGCTTCATGGTGGTCTCTTGCTTGATTCATTTTTACACCCTGAGGATGGAGCCGATATTTTCTTACGAAAATTTGTGTTTAATCTCAATAGACTACACGACGTTATATCTCAAAGAATATGACTCTTCACTATGGATATAATTAGTCCCTATTTTCTTTGAGCGTTCAGAATCTCTTCTCCGAAGGTAGCTTTTGATTTATAAAGGTCTTCATTCTACATAAAGTCTGCCATTGTAGTAAACTTCAATTTACTGATATCTAGCATATTTATTTTTATGTCTGTATTTCATTTTTATTTAGTCTTAAAACATATAGCAGAAGTCTTAGAAACCAGGGTTTTCTGCTTCCAGTGTCACACATTTCTGAAATATTCCGGGCTTCTTGCCACACTTTTCAGTTCCATTTGCTGTGAAGCCCCGTGTTCCGAGGAATAGCTCAGTCTCCGGGTTCGGAGAGATCCAAACGTTTCGGAGGAATATGTCACCTACATTCTCAGAAGAGACGAATTTTATATGAGACCAGAAAAGTTGCTTTTGCATTTGTCGGTTTCTTGCTCGAGACAATCTCGACACTCAAGATGGAGGCATTACGTAACGTCCGACTGCACGACGTTATGTTCCAAAAGCTCGAAATCTTCAAAATAAATGTCCATTTAAATTCTGAATGTAAGTAAGCGTGTTTTCTTTTGCAATTTTTCGCGATGTGCGTTACAATTAACATATCCTTGCAGTACACCAGTTTATGTGTATGTGTGCATGTGTGCGCGCATGTGTGTAGAGAACAAATGATCTCAGACCTCCTTTTGCACGCCAAGCTCTGGAATGTCTCACTTTCTAGCCTACGCTGCTTTCTCGCACTTAGTCCTTCTGCTTTCCATATTTTGAGGAAGAAAGTGATTCCTTTCTTTCAAATTAGAACGGGTCTGATACCAACATCTCTCATACTTCCTACCATTCGACGGATTTTCCCCCCCCCCTTCGTACTAACTCATTCCGGGCA
>NW_019725001.1:89109-105403 GCF_002891405.2 Cryptotermes secundus | reverse complement strand
CCTCCCCCCCCCCAGTGTTATTAATAGAAGAATAATCACCTGCCTTCAAAAAGCTAATAAAAACGCCGTGTAACAAGATTAATGCATGCACTGGGCTCCCTCTTCCTGCCAGTGCAAGTACAGCAACATCCGTATAGATAGGGACACAAATGTGCTTGTAGCCTGTCTTGGGTTCGAATTCTGAGCGAACTGGGTCTCAGAGAAGTGAGCAAACATTATATAGAAATCGAGAGAACCATTTTGTCAAATGTGAAAAATTCTATGACAGATACATCTTTACGGAAATTCTCAAAATAACACTTATATTTCGAGGTTGAAATACGTATTAAAATTACAATTATAAAAAAATAGAAATTCAGTAGAATGTGACGCCATATGTCCTTTTAATTACCAACCTGCAAGCAATAATCTTATAGTCAGCTCCTCGAGTGCACGTGTGTCTCTGAATCTATTTACGAATTTCCGAATAGGAATGTCGAAATTGCGTAAACTCGTTAAGATTCACAATTTCTTAGGGAAAAGTATTGTAATTTTCATGCGTAAACATAACTCACATTAGAGTTGAAGTAGCCAGTCGGTACACCGACTGGTGACTGGCTGGACAACCGAGGAGTCGGAGTTCGAGTCCCGGTATGATCAACAATTTTCTCTTCTCTACGTCGTCCAGACCGGCTCTGGGGCCCACCCAACTTCCTATCCAACTGGAACCGGGGACTTTTCCCCCAAGATTAAACCGGCAAGGGCGTGTAGCTGACCACTCAACTCTAACTAGTGCAGAGGTCAAGAAAATGTGGGTCTATATATCCACTCCCCATACGTTTTCATGGCTTCGTGCTTAATTAGTTAAGCGTAGGAACAACATTTCTTTAACTTAAAAACATATTGTGACATGTTGCGCAATGGAGGACACCCCCTCCCTATCCAGCAGTGACGTGGCAGCTCTGGCCACGGTGACGTGGCGGGTGAGTAAGCGCTCTTTCCCCCCTCCGCACTGTGCCAGGCACGCAACTCCGCTGTCAACACGGCGTCAGGCAACAGCGGTACCGATTACGTAACAGGCAAAGACTGCGACTATATAAGGGAACTACACAGCCGCCGAAGTGAGTTAAAAAGTGTAACAGCCGCCGAAGTGAGTTCTCAAGTCAGTAGCGAACGAGTTAAAAGTGTATCAGTCGCCAAAGTGAGTTCTCAAGTTACAAGTTACGAGTTAGCCAGGCAGTCAACCAGTCAACTGTAGTCTAGCATTTGCAGTCTAGTATTTGTGATACTGCCGGTGGCAGTAATGTTGAGATTGTAAACTGTGTGATGCAATAAAATTCGCTATATCCAATACGGCTTGAAGTTATTTGTCGCGTTATACACCCAACACGTGACAATATATTCTGCACAGATAATTGTTTTCTCTGAAGGAGATGAACGGAATAATACATAAAATTAATTAGGCGCATGTATTATTATACTTTCCAAAGAAATATGGACGCCGAGTCATCTTTGGTGTAGTAACGATTACAAATTTCTACCCCCCTAATAGGCCGTGGAGGCCCATAGGTTTCTTAGACGTTGAGGCTCCCACATTTTTAGTCAGCCAGCTCACAGACAGCGGTGAGGCTGCCAGCCTTACGCGCCAGCCGTACTCTACCGCAAGGTGCTCATTTCTGTTAGAGGCTGCGTCGACCCCAGGGCTACATTGCGACTGGAAAGATTAGGCCAAATGAAAGTCTCAGTGACGTAATCGAGAATTGTACCCGCGACCTTCCGACTTGTATCACAGTGCCTCAATCACAATGCAGTTCAAAATTTACTCTAGGAAATGGAGGAGATATTTCTCCACCTGCAACAGTAAATTGTGAACTGCATTGTGATTGAGGCACTGTGCTCCAAGTCGGAAGGTAGTGGCTTCAACTGTTCAACTGAATCTCCGAAACTTGACTGGTGATTCTCAAATCTTGTTTACAACTATGCACGGACCGAATGGAAAACATCGTTCCCAACATTTCCTTTTTCATATCCATTGCCTCGGAAATCTGTTTACCGAGCCGTTGCGTAGCAATTGACTAGTTCTCTGTCTCATTTATTTCGGCTTTCAGGCGTCATATCACATTATTATTTAGGTAAACCTGTGACTTCGAAATCTTATTTCAGTTTATAAAGTGAATTTTAAGGAACACTAACTTTACGCATAAACGAAAGGTTGATACAGATTTATTATATCAGTCACAAAGTTGAATCATCGATCTAAAAAATTCTTAAAACTCAAGTTCTTAGCTCACAGAAAACGTACTAAGTCTCCAGTACAATCTGCAATCAGTTAATGCTGTTCAGGAAAACAATCACTCTTTAGTCTGTGAATCATACGAAACACATAAATACCTGTATGCTCTGTCGGCGAAGTGGAGAGCTTTTAATGCTAAAGCAGACGGTGTATGCAGAAAACACATTTGCTTAATGAGTCAAAACAAAGCGGTGTTTGGATTTGTAACTTTTGTTTTTGGAAGTGTTCGAGGGTTCCAATTATATTTTCATCCATTTGGATGTAAATAACTGAAGAGTTGTTTGTTATGGAATGTAACGCCGTCTGGTCTAGTGAAGTTTGATCAAGGTTTCGGAGGGATATATTGCCTCCATCTTCAAGGTAGGAGAGTAAGCCAAGCAAGAAACCATCAGAAGCAGGCGGTAAGCCAGTGAAGGATATCACTACCAACATCTCTGCGAACCGAATGGCTAGACGACTGGAGGGGAACATAGGGGATTACGCTGTGGTGGGGAGCGTAACTTTGGGAGGGGCGGGTGGGGATGAATCCATGGGACATCTTTCCGTTACTTCAGTATAGGAAATGTAACTTCGTGTTACATTTTGTGCTCATGTATGTGTACCCTTAATGCGGTTATTTGTACTTATTAAACATTTCTGAATGTGTGAATCTGAGGGGATCTCCAAGGTATTTCAGGGCTCACTCGTCTTGCGGGAATTTTCCGACCAGAGGATACAATCACAGAGTTTGTAAGTAAGAATAAGCAAAAACAGCGTCCTTCCACAACATTTCTAATTCATTATTTACTAATCACTCTCTTTCGACTTTCTATAGATTAGTCTGAGCTACTAGAAGCGTACGTAAGTAAATCTCTCTTTCCTCTTGCTCCCAATTAGGAGCACAGGGCTGATTTCTCAGTTTCATAATCACTTTTGCAGACGGTAGGACTCCTTGGACGGGTGATCAGCTCATCACAAGGCCTCTACATAAACACAGGACAACACAAACACAAAATAAACGCATATTACATCCCTTGACTGGAATTCGAAGCCACGATCCTAGCTTCCGAGCGAGCGAAGACAGTACATGCCTTAGACCGCTCGGCTACCGTGAACGGCAGTGTATAAGAACAATATATAAGAATTCAGTTCGTACGTCACAAGAAACAGCCGAAGCCACGATCCTGGCTTCCGAGCGAGCGAAGACAGTACATGCCTTAGACCGCTCGGCTACCGTGAACGGCAGTGTATAAGAACAATATATAAGAATTCAGTTCGTACGTCACAAGAAACAGCCGAAGCCACGATCCTGGCTTCCGAGCGAGCGAAGACAGTACATGCCTTAGACCGCTCGGCTGCCGTGACGGGCCATGAATGTATACAGTACATGACCTAGGATGTCCAAGATATGTTTCCTGCACTGTGGACTAAGCAGCATCTAACGGGTGTGTGGGGTGTTGTGATTCATGGGAAGAGCGTGGGTATGTGTGTGCGGGCTGCCTATCTCTTCCCTTGCTTCACATGTGCACCCTCCTCCAAGGCCAGTAGCAACATCAGCGGGACAGGAAGCGCAGTTATATCTTGTCTCTCGCGATGCCACGTTGCGGTCTTGTCTCCCGTTTCACAAGCAAACCTTACAGAATGAAAATATCTTATCTGCTAAATGTTCCATTAAGGGCTGGGAATTACCCAAGTACGTGAGCAGCTGTTAGACTCTTAAGAAGGGCGCATTTTCGTGAAGTTAGAGAAAGGTAACAGGCAAAGTTGTCCATGTGCTTAATTAATTAGTTAATTAAACACTATATCATGAAGTCGTATGGGGCAATGAGGTGTAGCTCAACCACTGTTGACCTCGGCACTAGATGGCAAGTTCTCAGCTTCACGCTCCACACACTTTACCCCCGGTTACACACTCCTGATACACATTGTGTAGGAGGTTGAGTGGGCCCTGCAGCCTATCTGGACGCTGTGGAGTAAAGAAAAATTTGCTCCTACCGAGAATCGAACCCCGACACTCCAACCCGTAGTCTGCCGCTACACCAACTGAGCTGTCCTGACTCATTCATGAAGTTTTTTTTTATTGCTATTGGGGTGGGACTAAGTCCCTTGTACTGCGGCCAATTCTGGCCTATTGTACCAGCCCCAGATGATAGGTGAGGCTGATTGTGGAGCAACTGGTGGAATGAAGAGTGGCAGGGGAAACCGAAGTACTCGGAGAAAACCTGCCCCACCACAAATCCCACTTGACCAGACCCGGGATCGAACCATTTATGAAGTTAGTAAGTTGGTTAATGATAACAGTGCACAGAAAGAGAGTGCCTCAGAGAGAACCTGCTTCCTGCAAAGTGTAAAAAATATTATCATAAGCCTAAGGCGTTGTTCTCACTGTTTGTCGAGACCGAACGTCCAATATATGATCTGCGACGTTTATATAGAAATACATTTATGTGCTTTGTATTTGTGGTAGAATACCTAAGAAACACTGCGCTCAAAATGTTGTTAGAATGGTCCAGTCAAGGAGGAAAATTACAACTAAAAGTTTGAGACGATTGCATGTTAATACACGTATTGCGTTTCTGGACATTATCCATCGCCCTGTTTATTTAAATAAAAGACAGGACGATGGACAATGTCCAGAAACACAGTAATAGCGAGGAAGAATAGAAGGAAGGGACACGTAACACAGTTGAATCAGGTGACATATACATGCAAAAATTTAGTAGGAACGCCAGAAAGGAAAACACCATTTCGGGAGACCTAAACATAATTGGAGTGATATGAGAAGTCATATTACATAATTATAATGTGAAAGTGAGTAGGGCACCGAATCATCGGGTCTCTTACATGACAGGAAATTTCTTAACATAACAGAAATATTAGCATTTTCGCAAGAAGGACTCGTGTGATTAGCAACACGAACTCACAATACTTTCCAGCATGAAGTTCATTTAAATAGTATTTACAAATTAATTTCTTACATCACAGATAATCACTTCCTCTCCATCAGGAAGGGAAAATGATTAATTCCCTTTAGATCAGTAATCGATGTTTACTGTGGGAATCACATAGAACATAAACCTTGCACGATTTTAACAGGACGAAGAGTTTTTGACGTTAACAAGATTAATACATGCCGTAAGTATTGTGTTTCAGAGACTAAGTAAGTAAAATTAAGTAAAGCTATCCCTGTAACAGGCCGTGGAGGCCCATAGGGTTGTGAGATGTTGAGGGTCCCACATTATCTAGACAATCGGCTCATAAATGGCGGTAATGTTGTCAGCCTTACGCGCCGGCCGTTCTTTACCCCCAAGAACATTCAAGGAATATTCCTGTTAGAGGCTGAGTCGACCCCAGGACAATAGTGTGTCTGGAAGGATTAGGTAAATTGAAAAAAATAATATCCAATTACCTCATCGGGATTCGATCCCGCGACCTTCCGGCTTGTAGCATAGTGCCTCAACCAACTAAGCTACCGCGTTCCCCCGTTTTAAATATATTGTGTGTTTATTTGAATATAGTTGTTCCAAGCGACGTTGTTGAATATTTGTCACTTGTATACCGATATGATAAGTACCTGAGTAGATATTAGGTCAGGATGCAGGCTAGCATGACAGATTTCCCATGGTTATCCTCAGCCTCTTCTGGAATATGTTATAATATTATTGTAAATGCGTGACTACAATTTATTCCTCTCTGTCCTAATTCGCCGTTATTATTTGTTCAACTTACGTCTGTTATCGCATAGAAAGAAATATACACGTATAAGTATACAGTAACAAGAATCCTCCTAATGCCACTCTTGCCTTTACTGTATCCACAGCGGACCATGTAGAAATTACCCAAAGATATTGCGAAATGTACGCTCAACTTTCGGAAACTTGTACGGTAGCCATGCATGCACGTATTGCGGTAGAGTTTTCGGATGTGATTCGAATCTTCATTCGCGATCTATTAAATTACATGGATAAAATTTAATTTCTTAGTTCAAATGCTAATCCTTCTTTAAAGTTGTAGCTTCACTACATTGCAATACCGGTAAGAAAGGTTCGTCCCACACAGGTTAAGGAAGAGGTGCCTCTGTACTTAAACACCAAGCCACGAAGACATAAAGATCAAAGGCAGGAGAGGCCTTAATTAATGGATCTTGCACTTTGCCCATCGCCAGGTATTCTAGAAAGTAGAAAACACGCCGTTTCGGAAACTGGTTCGGTTTCCGTCCTCAGATGAAGGGGAAGACAACTACACAGTTGGGTCCGTTACATAAATCTAATCTCAGTCCAGTGATTGAGGTTAACGCTCTAGAAGGGACCCAACAATGTAGGTGTCTTCCCCCCCCCACCCTCACCGGAGAACGGAAACCAATCCAGTTTCCGAAACGGTGTGTTTTCTATTGCCTAGAGTACAGTAAGGTCAGAACTATTTAGAATCTACTAGGAGAGGTAACTAATACAGCTACACGCTCCATCCGCTTTACACATCTTTCGCTATGATGTTCTATTTATCCCAGAATAGACCATGATGACGTGGAGGAAAGTCTCCGTCCATCCGGATACTAAACCGAAAAGTCGTCAGGTTTCAAGAGAACGCACAAAGCATGTAAGGTACTAACCTCGTTCTTAAGGAGTGGATGTGCGTTCGCCTAGTCAAGAAATTCACCGCAGATAATGAGACCTTGAACGTCAGCCTTCAGAAGACACTGTCCCGAGCCGGTTTAAACCTGTCCAAATCTTCATGCCTTATTTACTGGATACTAAATGTCGTATTATCCTCCTACCTAGAGCCAGGTCTTGGTCGTGATTCCTTACTTACGGTTCCTATAGCCGCAGTTTCATATTGTTAATGTCTCTCATTCATGCCACATTTCCTGCACATATTACCGCCCTTTTTATTCTTCTAAAATACCTCCAGCTAGTGCCGAGGTGCCCTCATGTTGTAGTGCTTAGTTAAGCACAGGGACCACTTTGCCTTTACCTTTTCGTTTATAGAAAAATCTTAAATATTTTAGTAGAGTGCGTATCTTAAACCTCTGAAGCCAGCAAAGCTCACATTTCCTGTTCTCTCTGTGTCTCAGTTATAAAGACACTTCTTAAAGACCGCCCCTTTTGTCTAGTGGTCAGAGTTCCTAGCTACAGATCCAGATGTCCCGCGTTCGATTCCCGGCGCTACCAGATTTTCTGAGCAGTAGTGGGTCTAGAACGGGGTCCACCCAGCCTCGTGAGGATAATTGAGGAGCTATTTCAAGGAAATGGCGACTCCAAACGGGACACATCAGCTGTTGGTCTACGCCGATGATTTGAATCCACTGGGTGATAATGTAGATACCATAAAGAAAAACATACAAACTTTAATTGACTAAAGTAAAGAGGTTGGTCTAGAAGTAAACACAGAGAAGACTAAGTATATGTTGCTGTCTCGTCACCAAAATGCAGGGCAAAATCATGACATAAAGATAGGAAACAGATGTTTTGAAACTGTGGCACAGTTCAGATATTTGGGAACAACGATAACAGATCGAAACCTGATTCTGGAGGAAATTAAGAGGAGATTGA
The DNA here is from genome assembly GCF_002891405.2 of Cryptotermes secundus. Lineage (NCBI taxonomy): Eukaryota > Metazoa > Arthropoda > Insecta > Blattodea > Kalotermitidae > Cryptotermes > Cryptotermes secundus. Next base: position 97,603 of record NW_019725001.1, on the reverse strand, counting down.
ACTCGGGTAATGCTTGATACCATTCAGTCCAAAACCTTTTGTCTTCTCGTCTGCTGTCCAAAAACATAAAAATTGGAATATACAAAACTATAATTTTGCCTGTGGTTCTGTATGAGTGTGAAACTTGGTCTCTGACACTGAGGGAGGAACATAGACTGAGGGTGTTTGAGAACAGGGTGCTGAGGAGAATATTTGGGCCGAAGAGGGATGAAGTCACAGGAAGTTCGAGAAAACTGCATAACAAGGAGCTTCATAACTTGTACTCTTCTCCAGGTAAAATTATAATGATCAAGTCAAGGAGTATGAAATGGGCAGGTCATGTAGCACGAATGGGGGAGACGAGGAATGCGTATAGGATATTGGTGGGAAAGCCAGAAGGAAAGAGACCACAGGGAAGACCAAGGCGTAGGTGGGTGGACAATATTAGAATGAATCTTAGAGAGACAGAATGGGATGGTATGGACTGGATAGATCTCACTCAGAATATGGACTAGTGGAGGGCTCTTGTGAACAAGGTAATGAACCTTCGGGTTCCAAAAGATGCTGGAAAATTCTTGAGTAGCTGCAGAATTGGCATCTCCTCCAAAAGGCTCAGCTCCATGAGTAAGTAAGTAAGTAAGCGACTCCGGTCTAGATAACCGACATTAACTGCCATGGGGATCCATTGTGCTGACCACGTGACACTCTGTATCAAGAAAAGTTGGCATTAACTTCGCCGACAAGCGGCGGTCGCTCGGTCGGTATAGTTCGCTTGCAGACTACAGGCCACGGAGTTTCTATTTTAGTATAGTCGCTATTTACTCTTATAAGAAAGCCACTAGTACATAAACTGCGTGGACGGAATTAAGTATTTTTAATGTTGAAGCTAATTTAACTGTGTTTTAAAGTGTTAATATATTTATAATGCTTATATTAATACAATTTCTGTGGTGGACACAATTATTTGGAAACCATTTCCCTGGACGGAACCTTTGATCCCAGCTTTGCAGTGTAATCCGCCTTGTTGCTGCATCCCGTCTGACAGAAGCCGCTGTAAACACAATATGCGTGAAAGCAATCTCTTTTTAGTATTGATCCAGAATGATTTTGAAAACAGGCACACACATGCATCGCATCACTAATGTAATTGCATTGCGTTCCTGTTTCTGAATTAGTTCCCTAAAAGTCACTGTCAGAAACAAAAACAAAAACGCCGAATCATGACGCGGGATACAGTTTTTATAGCGAAAATAATTTCTTATTGTAATTTTTGTCGTAAATTTTATAAACATTCAGTCCCTATAAAATCAGAAGAAATTTACAACCGTTATAAATAACGCAAATTTCTTATAAATTATCAGTACACCTAAGTAATTTTTGTTTGGATATGTAATTAAACTTACATAGATTTGTACAGATGAAGTCATTGGATTTTTCAGTTTACCTAAACCTTGCAGCCGCAATATGGTGTTGGGATCTAACAGAAATGAGTACCAGGAATTCTTTTGGAGGGGGGGGTGTAAAGGTCCGCCGGCGCATAAGGCTGACAATGTGAACGCCATCTGTGAGCCGATTGTCTATATAATGTGGGATCCTCGACTTCTCACAACCCTAGGGGTCTTCATGGCGTGTTACAGGGATAGCTTTATGTTTCTATTATGAAGAAATTTTACTGTACCGTTGGACATGTGCTAGGAGACTTGGTGCTGCTTTAAATGCACTTCAGGTTGAAATGTATGGAAAGAAACATTGAAATCTGTACAAGGCAATGTTCATGCCGTTGCTACTACGTGACTGTGAAACTGGACGTGATAAGCAGAACCAGAAGCAGACCAGATGGGATCCATTGAGGTGGCTCCAGACTGTACACTTTGAGGTGGGAGCCAAAACGAAGACAAGAGAAGAAAGGAAAATACGTAGCTTCCGTCAAACAACCTTTATATTGTAGCATGTAGACGCGTTACTGGGCAACAACTTCGGGTTAAACAAGGAAACAACTTTAGCTGCTGGCATCAGATTCCAAATAAACATATATATGCAGCCGTTACTGGGTAACGCCTTCGCAAACAAACACGTTCCCACGGAAACGATTGGAATACAACAATAAACGATGTCGCCTACACGTTCCGTGCCGAGATATAAGGAGAAAAACTGGAACGAGAGAGAATTGTAAGGATGTCTGTGAAGAAAAGACTTAGTCAGTGTAGTTAGTAGAGTTCTGGGATATCCACCGGAGCGCGGAAGCACAAGAATTTTCACTGTTTGAAGCCCTTACCAGGGAACGACCAGTGAAGGCACAGCAGATTGAGAAGACTTAGCGTGTGCTCTAGTGATTTCTAAAGCGCGGAAATTAACTATGGCGCTATAAGTAAGCATAATCACGAGTCTTGTGTTAAAGTAGTCAATAAATCCAATCTCCTATCCAAATTCCGTCCACACTCATTCAAACATGTGACAATATTCTCTTATACTCTTTGCTTATTTAACGACGCTCTGAGTCGATCAGATAAAGCAGCGAAAGGCTGAATGATCAATGAATAATGAGTTGGACAGTATCGGAAAGGAAGGGGCGGTGGCAGTTGTGCTGCCCCGAAATTTGCCTGGAGGGACTACAAATGATCACTAAAATCTTACAATAGTCCGTCTTTGAGCCGAGATTGAACCCGCGACCGCCAGCAACGAAGAATAGACAGTATCCAGTCAACCACGATGTTTAATTTAAGGTTTATATAAGACGTTGGGTGACTACCTGGGCTAAATATATGCGGAGCTACAAGCCGTCTGTTTTGATGGGAACAAATGTGAAGGAGGCTAAACGTGCCAAGATTGGGTCTAGTCCTCGTAGTTGTGATGATGATGATGATTATGATGATGATCATGATCAAATTAAGACGAACGTAATGGGTGGGGACTTAAAGCATAAGTGGGGATTATGCAATATATTGTAACGTGTTTCACCACTGACGCCGCCGTTCGGATTGTTAATTGGTTTATTTAACAACTTACAAGTCTCGGCTACAATTAATTATAACAAAGTTGCGCGGTTTCACACTTAATAACCCTATTCGCAATAATCAATTCACACTGTAGTCTACACGTATTCACAGTACGATACGGGAGCTATATAAGTGTCACTGTATCACACACTCCCAATTATTACTCACTGATTATCACACACGTCCGGTTCTTCTTTCTGCGACTGCTGCTAGATTCCAACTGTGTCACTCCTGATCACACACTAACTCTCGCTTGCTGCTCAGCCGGCTTTTATTCCGTTTGCTGTTGCCTGTTGCCCGTCTCAACAGCGACGTTGCATGCCATGTCATAGTGCGTGGGGGGGGGAGCGCTGACTCACCCGCCACGTCACCATGGCCAGAGCTGCCACGTCACTGCTGGGGAGGGAGGGGGTGTCCTCCATTGCGCAACACGTCACACTATATACACATTTCTAGTAGTGCCCATTAGTTATTAACTTCAAAAGTTTAGATGTCAATCACTACATATTTCGACTAATGTGTTCAACATCAGGTGTTAACATCTTTGGCGAGGAAAGTACCGTCTTCTGTTTTTGCTTATGTAGTTAAATATATATGTCCTCTCTATGTGTATGTGTGTGTAACATACATGAATTTTCTTTTAGCATCATGTATGCGAACGATTTATGTGCCATGTGATTACTTATTTGTTTACTTACCTAAACTGATGTTCTCTTTTGTTGTGTTGTTTGCTGCATGTCTCTTTCCCAAAAAGTTGCTGTTTCACTGGTTCTCCCTTTTATACGTGTAATGCATTCGTGTCGCTATCTGTTGTTTAATTCTTCAGTTACTTCGAATATCGGGTTTTGGTTGTCAATGTTTATTACCTTAGGGTAATTCCTTTTCTGTACTATTGTGTTTCTTTTGTGTGTGTAATTTGGATGAATTGCTTGTATTCTCTTGTTGTTTTACGTGTATTTTCATTTCTCTTGCAGTTCTCGGTTCACTGATTGGTCAGTATTTTTCCATTAACATAAAAATATCCACTTGTGCATAAAGTTTGGGGCACAACAGTTATTTTACTTGTCTCATTTTGGTCCGTCACACCATTAACTACAGAGCAGATAATGAAAAGTTCAGTCCAGTGTGACATACGAGTTTACAACACTTCAGTCTTCATTCGCCTTACATTGTTCGATTCAAAAGAGTCATCCTCAGAGGCGCACTACTACGATAAGGAAACACTGTCACATAAGATATTTTAACAATTTGCACTTTAGATATGACTAATGCTCTCTATATAAATTTTGTTATCACGGTTGATTTTGATGTTTATCTTAGGCACTCACAATGGCGCTTCTTGAAGTGTAGATTTACTTATGATGAGTTTCTTTTAGTGTATTTCCGGGTTATTCTGACTGGAGTTTTTCACTGCACGCAATATAATGTTCACTTTTCCATACAGTAGCCTCCCAATATATTTAAAATTGTATTAAAATTTCCATGTAAACAATTAGTTATATTAAAATATCTTGAGCCGACATTGGGTCATGTTGTTTTCCTCCTCATGGTGGGAGGTGTCGTTTATTTCTCTTGATTTTATGTTCTGTAAATATATTATTATATTAGTTTTTTATTTTATTCTATCTTATATAGTTATATATAATGCTTTTAGGTTTATTAACGTGTCTAGTTAGGGCTTACCTTATTATTAGTAGTGTAGTTCACGTGCGTGCTGTGTCGTTTGTACTGTTTTGAATGGTGCTGTCTCTCTTATTATATTCTTCCTGTGTTTATGACGTTGAAGAGGGTGTGTTCAAGTGATGTATAATAAGGTCAAACATGTTGTTTTGATTGTGTGTTTCCCTTGTTTGTTTCTGTTCATCTATCAATTTGTCGTGTTTGCTGTAGCAGTATAATTGGAAGTCCTCTTTTATATTCATTATATTACCCTATTAGCTTTTTCAACGATTTCCATGACCGTTTATATTGGTCCGTACTGATGACGATTGTTTAGTATATATTGGGCGTAAGCAGATTCATCTCTGTTTAATCGTATGTTCCTTATGTGTTCGCTATATCGTGTTGATAATTTCCTTCCTGTTCGGCCTATGTATACTTGATGGCAACTTTGGCAAGTTAATTTGTAAATACCACTTTGCTCGTATGGGTTTGTGTTGTGTTTTTCTTGTAGTGCTTTGCCTATTGTGTAGGTCGTTTTAAATGCTATCTTAATATTAGTGTTTTTAAATAGTTTTGTAATTTTCCGTATGTAGTTTCCTGTGTATGTGTAGGTTACCCATTTTGGTCATTTTTACCTTTGTCTTTAGGGTTACTTGTTTTTTGTTTTAGTCTGTTATATATTTGTGTGATATCATCTTTTTTATATCCGTTGTTTAGTGCAATATTAATGATGGTGTTTAACTCCTTGTTTTTAGCCGTTTCTTCAAGTGGTAATGTGAGTAGCCTATGTATCCAGGATGGCAAGATTTATTATTTATTGTTACGTCTGTTGCTGTGGGGTTTCTATATATTTCCATTTTTATTTGACCCTGTTTGTTGGTTAGATTTAAGATTTTAATATGTTTACGTTTTGTATATGTATGTAATATAGTTCGGGACACGCGGTAGCTTGGTTGGTTGAGGCACTATGTTACAAGCCGGAAGGTCGCGGGTTGAAGTCCCGATGGGGTCATTGGATTTTTTCAATTGACCTAATCCTTTCAGCCTCACTATGGCCCTGGGGTCGACTCAGCCTCTAACAGAGATGATTACCAGGAATCTTCCTGGGGTAAAGGGCGGCCGGAACTTAGGGCTGACAACCTTGCCGCCACCTGTGAGACGATTGTCTACAAAATGTGGGAACCTCAACATCTCACAACCCTATGGGCCTCCACGGCCTGTTACAGGGATACGTTTATTTCTTTTTACTTTATTAATACAGTTCTCTATTATTTTGTTGTTTCTTTTTGTATAAAAATTTTATTTCACTCTTTATTCGCAATGTTTGTGTTTGTGTTTCCCTAGCCGCTGTGTTATGAGTTTATGTCTTTATGTGAGCGTATCTTGGAACTATGTTCATTTGTAAGAATTTTTTATTAAATTTATATTTGCATTGCAGTGCATTGACCTACAGAGATCATTTTGGTGACATAAGCATAAATAAAACAGGGAATATTAGATTATGTTTTTGAAAATTAGTTTTGAGCAGAAGGAATACATTCATCCGGTCTATAACAGGAAACCTTAGCGGATTTTTAAGAACACGTTACTGAACAACCATGATCCATAAAAGGGGGAAACTTGGAATTAAATACTCCTATAACGGGGATACATTTTTGCGAGTCAGTGATTGTACCATCATATGGTTAGAATATTCTAACAGCGAGATCGGTCGAATGAAGAAGTTGGAAAATTTGCAAGCTGGAGCAATATAAACCCCTGACTGCTGGTTTATGGCTGAGTAAACCCCTCTTTCCGCTCCGTCGCCCAGGGACCCAGATAAGTCTATTTAATCTCCATTTAAATTATATCCACCTTCTCTTCTTCTTACTGCTAACATTTTAATGTTACATACGCAGCCTCTTCCGTTCCGTCGGTTCCTGCAGCTTGAAGACTGAGCAGCATGGAGCTGCAAAAGACCTCTGGACTTGTTCCCACTAAGACCTGCGAGATTCGTGAGTAAGCATTTGCTCCAGGCAGCAGACTTAAGGTTGCAGCCATCTCGTGGTACCTCACCGAATTTCCGTACGGTGACAAGGCTGAGGCTTACTCTCCTGTCCTTACGTTTGTTCACATGTAGTTACGTATGGAAGAAGACTGAAGGGGAAATTATCCTTGGGGTGGTTTCACGACGTCTATCTTTTCCGAATATCTCCTCTAGATAGCAGCAGTTCCATGTGTGTATTGGCAATCTGTCGAATTTACTGTGTGTTAACTGCCTTTCCAGAGCATTTCCAAGTTGTTGAAATTAGGAATTTTGAAGAGGAACGCTCTTTATAACTGACTAATGGGGCCCGTTGCCGCCGATGCCCATATAACCGAGTGAGACGACATTTAAGGAAACACACCATAGGACACATAGAACACAGAAACACATAATATGTTTATATAAATGCTTTTATGTTGGGGTACCGTTTTATTTTAAATTGTTTTATAATTACAAAACCTTCAACACCTATCAAAATTAAGAATCTCACACGGTGTAATTTATTGTAAAACAAAGTTGACAAGTTCAGAGAACACTACTTTTTATTTATATTTCACAAACAAAAATGAATTAGCTTAATTTCGCTCACCTCTTCACGTTTTCCTCTCACTTTGTTTAAAAACAAAACTCTCTGTTAAGACCATCAGTGGATGGCAACACAACAAGCTACTACGACACTCGAACATTTACTTATTGCTCTGTTGTCACTAGAGTAGGTTAATTAATTAAATTAAATAATGAAAAATATCCGAAATCCGTTATATTCAGATCTGTTGAGAGTTTACTGCATGTATTTGTAGCAGTTCGCCGATGCACTTTTTATTAATTGTTACGTTCCATCCAGTGTAATTACTTTTTATGAAAGACATTACACTTCCTCACATATCTTAAGATAGCTTAGCCATCCAACATTATGAAGAAGTTACTTTACATAGATGTAATACACAATTGTAAAATGGGTTTGCTGTGCAGTCGCTATCGCTACACAATAATATGACGTAGTGAATAAATAAAATCATTATATTATATTTTAGTGTCCTGTTGAACTCATTTATGTCCATGATTTATTTGACGAATATATATTTTAGTTATTTTAGTATAAAGACAACAGGGCATGCAATGCAGTAGTTCGACGTACATCGAAAAGCACCTGAAGATGGCACTTTAGTGCCGAAACATGTGGTGCAAGAGAGAAGAGTAAGGTGAATAAATGTGTGCACTGTAAGACGGTCAGAATAAATCATGGACAAAAATCATTATTAATAGAGTATTTAGAGAGAGATAAATGTTACTTTAGTGTATATGTATATATATATATTAGCTGTACCCGGCCACGCGTTGCTGTGGCTGTCTAACGAAATATTTCAATTCAAACGCAGCTCAATCGACACAGCTCACCCACCGCCAATTGCACTGATAAATAAGGAGAACACTTACGAAAACGAAATGAAAAACAATGAAAAATAAACTATACTCACGAAATGAACGCTATGGTAAACGACACAGCCCAATTCCAACGCAACGTCACACGAAATAACTAAATCAAAATGAAAATAAATCGAAATCTATGAAAATTCAATTTATATTTATATAGATGTAACGTGTTTGGGCACGTCACGCGAGTATTTATCGTTCTTCGCTTTTACACTTATACACTTGGCAAGAATTGCCACTTGCAGTATCAGAACTAATTCTATTTCTCTTAGCTCCTGGCCCAATGCTTTGCTGCCTACGTTGTCGTGGCTGGATCTCGACTGTCTCCGGCGGCGGCTTCCTGTAGACTGTTTATATTCGGCGGTAGCGTATTCGAATGCAACGTTGTGTCAGCTAT
>NW_019725001.1:80725-88693 GCF_002891405.2 Cryptotermes secundus | reverse complement strand
GTCTATGTTTTTCAAAAGACGCATGTTTTTACCTGTCACAGGTGTGACGTCTATATAATGGGTATATAAAAACACGCGCGCATTCGAATGCAACGTTGTGTCAAAATTTCGAAGCAATCGGTAAAGAACTTTCGGAGATCTTCTAGGGGTTACAAACCAACATTTACGTTTTTATTTATATAGATATACACGAGTTTATTGTCACGATTTTATGGAATGTGACTATATACGGGGTTTCGATAGGTATTATTTTTTTTATTGCTAGTGAGGTGGGACTAAGTCCCTTGTACTGCGGCCACTTCTGGACTATTGTACCAGCCCCAGATGATATGTGAGGGTGATTGTGGAGCAATTGGTGGAATGAAGATTGGCAGGAGAAACCGAAGTACTCGGACAAAACCTGCCCCAGCGCCACTTTGTCCACCACAAATCCCACTTGACCAGACCCGGGATGGAAATCGGACCGCCGCGGTGGGAAGCCAGCGACTAAGCGCTTGAGCTATGGCGCGGCCTTTCGATAGGTAACTGGATTTATTGAACATTTATACATACAACTCGTAACTACAAGTAACTATAGCACTATACTTAATTCAAACTCTGCAGTTCACTGCAGCGCACACTTAAGTCTTCTCAACCTGCTGTGTCTTCATCGGTTTTCTGGTAACGGCTTCAAACGACCGACGTTCCCCTTCTTCTGGGTTTCCGAACTGTCCCCGTGCCTCAGCTACCAGCTTCTAAGAGCAATAGCTCACAACGAATGAACCTCAGCTGTCCTCTAACTCACTCAACTTCATTAACTAACTCCCAGGCTGGCGGCCATCTCACGCCAATGTCCTCTTCTTCTCACTGTCGTCTCAACGCTCTTTCTATTGAGAGTTACTTTATGCTTGGTGGTTTACCGCCATTCAGTTGGTCTTAGCAACGAACCCCTTGAGACTCACGACAATTTTTCTCTCTCTCTCTCTCTCTCTTAGGAGAGGACGTGTCTGTCGTATGCAATTGCTGCTAGGCCTCGCCAGCGCAGTCATTCTCAGATCCGAGTCCCACGGAACTCACTATCACATTTTACTCAGATTCGATACTCTCCGAACCTGGAAGGCAGGTCCACGTATTTATATCCCACAGGAACAGGGTGGCCCTGTTATACCACCAGGCAGTAGGTTCCTTTTCGTCGCCTCCTACGTCTAGCAGGGCTACGGTGCAGGTTTTTGACCCCGCCTCCACAAGGGGTACTCTTCTCTATCAAAGTCAAAGTTACTTTACAATTGGCGGTTTACCGCCTGTCATTTTGCCTTAGCGTTAAGTCCTGGGTCTGGTTCATATCTCGGCAGGAACACCAACTACTTGGTTGAGGTTCCCTTTGCTTTCCTGCATGTCTCTTCCAGTAACATGGTAATACCTTCTTCATAGACCCTATTTTTTATAAATTGTCCATGTCTTTGACGGTAGTCATTTAGTGACTCTGTCACCATGGAAACTGAATAGCGCCGATAATAAGATGACTTATTGACGTAGAACAGCTGGTGGAATGGAAATTTGCAAGGGAAACCGAAATACTCCGAGAAAACCCGCCTCAGCGCCAATTTTTCCACATAAATCCGATATGACCTTGCTTGTGATGGAACCTGGGCTGTCGCGGTGGAAAACCGACTAATCGCCTGAGCTATAATTGGACACTGTATAACCTCTTGTTTGCAGTAATTTTACCGAAATTCGACAATAATTGGTGACAGTTTTAACGAAATTTTAGAACGACAAACTAGAAAAGGTAACATAGTGCAGCAATTTCCTAAAAGTATTTTCCTGACAATGACCATATAAGGTCGAAACATGTCAGAAAAGTACAGAATATGACAACGTAGCTCACACTGCAAGAAGCCACGCCTTCAAGATTTCTATTGCAAATTACGTAAATCTTTATTTGAAGTGTCGTAATTAAATAAACTGTTTCTCTATAACAGCCGGAATAGCGTAGTCGGTATAGCCACTAGCTGGACGGAGTTCGAGTCCCGGTAAGGTCAAGATCGGCTCTGGGACCCACCCACCTTCCTAGCTAATGATTATCGGGACGTGAAGCTGACCACTTACGTCAAGTTAGTGCTGAGGTAAAGAATATATGGATCTATAAATCCACTCCCCCATACGCCTTCATGACATAATGCTAAATTTGTTAAGCACACGAACAATTTTACCTTGCCTTTTTTAAGAGTCTCTGTATATCAAGACAGTTTTAGAACATCTTGAAGTTTGCAGAACAGGAATTTAAAGGCTATAACAGTATTTATTGCAAATGAACTACTATCCACGGACGGTATTGTTGGATTTCAAACTTATGTTTAATTTCCACATACCATTCTATATAGACTGCTGGTTGAATGTGAACTAGAATTTTAACTGAAATTTTATTCTGAAACTACGATAGATCATGATAGCTCTTCCCTTCTGCAAAGAGTTATAATCTGTAGCGTTAGAAAATTGTTTCAAATTCTTATAAAACTTTTACAGTCATGAGACAATAACTTAACTTTGCAGATCACACCGTTCTGTTTATGAATGGTTTGAAAAAGGTTTCCATCCGAAAGAAACTTCAGGCCATTAGCTGAGAAATGTCTGTTACTCTTATAGAGGACACATTCTTCGAATGCTTAAATAATATTAAGAAAACTACCAAGATCCTTTGAAACTCAAAAGCGAAAATAAAAGTTGATATGGTAGTTATTCACGTTGCCTGTTTTAGGGCTCCTTGTTATCTTTCCAGTCCACAATGTAACGAAGTGTTTAACTGGGGTTTTCACAAGATAATTCACTGAGCTTATACGTTATTTTTCTGAACCTCTAAAGAATGCCCTATCCCTCGCCCCCGAAATCAGGATTCACCTTGGCATTGAATCTCGGAGATACAAGACCCTTCTTTAAAACCTGAACTATTTTGGGGGTCTGCTACTGCTTTATTTCGAGCAGACAGCGACTATAATTCATCCGTGTAAGTCCTGCATTTCATTTAAAGTGTAGGATAAATAATGATTTAATTAAAGGGGAAGCCAGTAGATTGTGGGTCCCTGTGCAGGGGTCGGATTGTGATTCACCCCTCATATACACATACATATATACATACATACATCATTCTTCCGTTGCCTAGTGCTTACTGTAGTACTGGAAGTGACAGCCATGTTCGTTGGTGTTCTCTGTGAGGTTCGAACTAATTATTTGAAGATGGCCACAAAACCCCGATTCCCAAACCACTGTGGATTATATCCTCGTGATCGGGAAATCCCCGGAAGACGGGTAATCCTTAAGACCGGGAGGTCCCCTGAGGTTCACACCCTCAAGACACTTTTACATATATAAATAAGTGAAAGAAGAGGAAATGCACAAGTGCATGAAAATGTAGCATGAATTGATATTTATTTCCTATACCGAGACCACGGAAAGAAGTCTCATGCGTTAACCCCCCCCCCAACCACCACCGACGTTACTCTTGAGTTGTTACGCTCCCAACTACAGCGTACGTAACTTGTAGGTTAATAGAAATTTACAGAAGTTTCGAAGGATGATGGCGCTTCTTTCTTCAGGACAGAAGAGTAATTGCTTAAAGTTAAGTGGATATTTTGTTTAAAAATAATGATTGTTAAGTGTGCAATTTAACACGAGGAATGTTAAAAAGATAGAAGCAAATTTATTTATTAAATATTTTGGAACTTCAAGGTCTTTCTTTCATATAGTTGCAATAACAATTCACAATTTTACACAGTTCTTGAATTTCTCTAGTTTACATTTCTGCTTATTCAGTCCTGAAAGTCTTTACGTGTAACATCTCTGCATTTTCCCACGAAGTATACTTGTGTTTTCCAGACAGTTTCAACTTAAATATTAATAATTTCCTTAAACAGTATTAACTGGTTATTTTGTAATGGAGGGAAATTGTGTTTTCTGTGAAGTACGAACTGGATCTTTAAGCGATATTTAGATGAACTGCAGAGTTTAAACTGACATACCCAGTACATTTTGAAAGGTGCATACTTTTAATTGGTAATTAATTTCAAATTAATTTTACTTGTGTGACCGTGTAAAATTAAGTGCATCCAAGTCAGCGTGTTCTTTTTTTACAAAATTTAATATGAAGAGTAACTTAGATATAAAAAATCGTCTATTTTTATGACAAGATAATGCGTGTCTGTCTCGTTTTATTTCAGGCTTCAGTATTGTTGATAGCTTTTTCCTTCCGCCTAAAAAGAGCAAGACGCATGGAACCCGGAGCTTTACTTGGTGGTGAAAATGTTTGAAAATATTTCAAACGAAAGAAGAAATATAAAAAAGAAAAGAAAATAAAGAGAAAGAAAAATTACTTTCTGGGATTTTCTTGAAGCTCGTGAAATATGGGCAGACCAATCTTCCCCTTCCTTTGAGACGTTATTTAATTGCAAATTTCCTTACGATCCTGGTATGAATCTCATATCTCACATACGCAGCACACGTCACCTCAGTAATCCTATGTTAATCATGTGTTCGTATAAGAGACACGCTGTTCCAGTTACGCCATAAGAAATCGGTCACCCAATTACAATAAAATTGGTCATAAAGTGGTGTCAACATAGTATAGCTTTATGTTGGAAAACCTGAAAGGAAAATATCGTTCGGAAAATTTAGGTGCAGATGAAATGATAATATTATAATTGTTCTTAAATAAATAGGAAAGTAATCCCTGAACTAGATTTATTTTGATCAGGATGAAGTCCATTGATGTACTGTTACAACATGATGAGAAATATTTGGTTTTATGAAAGAGCAGGCGTTCGATATCAATCACAGAGGAAACTCTCTTGCATGAAGTTAGTTTTGATAGTTAACGTTTGGGTTACTTTTGGTTTTTAAATTATCAGAGCGGTGACTATGAATATTACCTTGTTCTGGGAAACGACACCGTGAAAGTTTTTAAATATTGCCACGCGTAAGGGTGCGCTTGACCTATGGAAGGAGTTCTTAATTGGATTATTGGATTTATCGACACCTCATTCACACAACTCGAGACCATAAGCAATACAGCGCTATCGCTGATCTGCATGCTTTACAATTCACCGTTACACACGCCCTAGGGTTTTCAGTCTTCACTAGTCGTATCCTTGCAACAGATTTATAACAGTCTCACTGTCACTTCGAATCACATATGAAATCTTCTTCTGACAGTCTAATTCCTTTCTTGTCAATATTCTGCAACTGCTAATTCCCAAGACTCTACTCAGTTCAATTCCCTTGCCCACAAGCTCATGTCCCGACAGGCTGGCGTCTCGAAAAGCGACTCTTCTTCGCAACTGCACTCTTCTTTATAACTTACACGGACCATGCAGAGAACGTAGCCTCTCTATTGTTGGGTAGGCGTGTTTACAGCGCCGTTACATAGCAATGGAAATTGCACGATTGTTGCTTGCGTATTCGTAGCCGCAAGAGTGTGTATAACGAGTTGTTGCCTAGCAGTGAACGTCTATTCTGCCTTTGCTAGTCCATCTTTCAGGCGTCATGTCACATTGTATACCAAACGAGATGCTATGTAGGTCGTTAGATAGATCCCGCTCTACTGAATTAAGCGGTGTCACATTCCTGAAAACTGCAACATGCAGCACTGTGGACAGAATGTAGCTTTTGCACAAGTAAAACATTGGACTCTATTTTGGAATCGCAGAAACAACAACACGTTTATGTCACTCGCACCAGTGCAAACGTTTAGGTGCATAACTTAAGATTAGCTTGCAGTATACTGTACAGGGATAGCCGAGGCGAAACAAAGTCTGTTGATGGCCGAACTTCGACTCCGCACATTGTCCCGAGATTGTCACATTTGTATTCCCATAGCAGACGCTCCGTGGGCCCCTAAACCGATTCCTTTTCAGCTGCCTGCAGGATAAAATTAGTCCATATATATTCCGTCCCGGGGGCCAATATGGTGCTCCTTTTGACCGGCAAACAGGTTATTCCACACAGCGATGTGCTACAACAGAGGCATGAACTCCTAACGGTTTTATGAAAGTACACAGGAGCATATTTCACCGAAATCGCATCCCTGGTTTTGTCTATAAAATTTGACATTATTTGAACGAAAGAGGTAGCATACGTGTGGAATATTTAACATCTCATTTTTTTATCCAGTGAATGAACAGCGCTATATATGAAGTAGTAAGGCTGAGTGCAGTTTTGGAGACACAAAATGTACACAAAATTTTATCTTCAAAATGTTTGTAAAACTTATGGATGAAGTAAAGGAAGAGGCAGAGAGAGAGAACAAGTTGTGAACAACCTGTATTTTCATGTTGCATAGATATTTAGTTCTACGTATCTAGAGATATCATTTTTGTTATTGTTATTTTCAGTTCTTATAAATAGGTTCTCACGTACTGGTCATGCTTAAATTCAATTTGTCAGATATATCCTCTAACACTCACACCGTCTCCAAATTTGCAATTGTTCACTCAGAAATTTCTTACGTACACTATAGACAGGTATGTTTAAAATAAGTCTCCTTGCCAAGCTAATGGAATTACTGGTGAACGGGCGGGGCACGCAGTAGCGTAGTGGTTGAGGCACTATGCTACATCTCGGAAGGTCGCAGGTTCAAATCCCGATGAGGTCATTGGATTTCTTTCAATTGACCTAATCCTTCCTGGGGAGTAAAGTGCCGCCGGCGCTTAAGGCTGACAACCTTGCCGATTGTCTAGATAATGTGGGATCCTCAACGTCTCACAATCCTATGGTTGTTACAGCCTGTTACAGCATGTTATAGGGATAGCTTTTCTTTCACTTTTTAATTACTGGTGAACAAAAAGACGAATCACGGTAGTCCTGTGTGTAGTTAGCAGCCTTACGACTGGCTAATCACTCGTTCAAGAAGTCCTTCCGACAGTGTAAAAAGACTACGAAACTGAAGAAGCCAGGACCCAACAAAGCGCTGTAGAGACATTGTTGAATGAATGAGAAAGACTAATGAAACCAATACAGAAGGAATTATTTCATACTAAATAAATATTGACGTTCGGAGTAACACGTATGGATGTACTCGATGTTGTCTTCAGGTGTACACGTATTAAATTAAACATTTTTTTTTTCACAGAAAAAATCTGAACATTCATATCAACAAGGAATAAAATGAGGACAGTTTGTGTTCGGTACGTGGTTTGAACCCCTGAACTCGTCCCCTGAGTTTGATTATATCGTAGAGTTATAGACACTAAATATATTTAGCGAAGTGTTGCCAAATTTACAGGTTAGTTAGCTTTAAATACTGGGATGATTTGAGTATGATGAATTGGGGAGGATATTTCTAAGGAAACGGGCATGCTGTGTTGTATGGTACGATTCTGGCATTTGTCTTTGTGACAACTCTCAGGTAAGCAATCTCAGGGCCGAGATGTGAACCCGACACGTCCTGCATACGAAGCAGGAATGCTGCTCACCCCACCGCGATGTTGTATTCACAACGTTATGAATTCAGCGTGAAGACCCCGGGTTTGTGTCTAGACTGTTTGTGAGCGTCGGATTCTATGGCGTATAAGGGAGAGCAATGCTCAGTTTTCAATCTTCCTTTTCTTTGCTATGGAGAATGGAAAGATGGATTAGAGAAGGAAGGAAGGAAAGGGGAGAGGTAGCTCTCACTGTCGTCTCGCGTGAACTGCACAGTTCATCATGCGGACAGCTGCTGGAGACACGGTGAGGTGCTGGTGTTGCCTGCAGACGTGACGTCAGGACTCTTTAACAAGAACAGCGAATTCATATAGAAAGTCGGAACCTGACGAAAGTTTGAGAGCGGACCAGAACACACGTCCGAAAGTGAACTGAAATGAGTTCTACAGCAGAGATAATATGTCAGAAGTTAACAATTTATTTAATTGCTGATTCTCTTTTCCCTTGGCACTACAGCCCCAGTGGGCCTAGGCCTACCTCTCCCCCCCCCCTTGGCACTACAGCCCCAGTGGGCCTAGG
>NW_019725001.1:56599-80708 GCF_002891405.2 Cryptotermes secundus | reverse complement strand
CCTTGGCACTACAGTACCAGTGGGCCTAGGCCTACCTCTCCCCCCCCTGGCACTACAGCCCCAGTGGGCCTAGGCCTACCTCCATGAACTTCTCCGTTCACTTCGGTGTTTCTAGATCTTACACATTCGGTAGGACTCCTTGGGCGGGTGATCATCTCGTCGCGAGGCCTCTAACTGTACACAAACACAGAAAAACGCAACACACAAACTAAACGTCCGTGCCCTGAGTGGGATTCGAACCAACGATCCCGGTTTCCAAGTGAACGAAGACAGTTCATGCCTTAGACCGCTCGGCAATCGTGACCGGCTTAATTGCCGATTAATGCACTTTCTTTTTCTACCGCCTCTGTGGTCTAGTGGTCAGAGTTCCTGGCTACAGATCCAGAGGTCCCTGGTTCTATTGCCGGTTACACAAGGCTTTCTGAGAAGTAGTTGGTCTGGAACGGGGTCCACTAAGCCTCGTGAGGATAACTGAGGAGCCATTGCAAGGAAATAGGGACTCCGGTGTAGGAAACCGAGATTAACGGCCACGGGGATCCGTTGCGCTGACGACGTGACACCCTCTATCCGCAAAAGTTGTCACTATCTTAGCTGACAAGCTGCGGTATAGTTCGCATGCGGACTACAGGTCAGGGAGTTAATTTACGTTTTACAGACAATGGTTTCCAGCGTGTTTGATAGGACAGAAACGACAAAAAAGAATAAAGATTTGAAGAGTAAATTAGATTCACAGGATACCCGTTACCGCTCAGTTCGGAAACGTTTATCTTCTGATATCATATCCAGAAACGTAATCATTAGCATATACTGAACTGTAATGTTACCTATTGTTTTATATGGTTGTGAAATTTCGTCTCTCACTCTACGAGAGGAATGTAGGTTAATTATAGGATAGGCCTACCCAACTAATTCCGCGGAGCTGAGTCCTCAAGAAACCAACCGTCGCTCAGCTACTCAAGAATTTCCCAATATTTTGCGGAACCCGAAGTTACATTACCGTGTTTACAGGAGCCTACCACAGGTCTCTACCCTGAGCAAAATGAATGCAATTTATACCTCCAGTCTATTTCTCCAATATCCATATTAATATTATCCTATCATCTAAGGCCGCTCCATAGCTCAAGCGGTTAGTCGCTGGCTTCCCACCGCGGCGGCCCGAGTTCGATCCTGGGTCTAGTCAAGTGAGATTTGTGGTGGACAAAGTGGCGCTGGGGCAGGTTTTCTCCGAGTACTTCGGTTTCCCCTGCCAATCTTCATTCCACCAATTGCTCCACAATTAACCTCACCTATTATCTGGGGCTGGTACAATAGGCCAGAAGTGGCAGCAGTTCAAGAGACTTAGTCCCACCCCACTACTAATTAAAAAGTCCTCTCATCTACTTCTAGATCTTCATACTTGTCTCTTTTCTTCTGGTTTTCCCTCCGAAACCTGTATCTTCTCTCCCCTGCGTTCTACCTGCCCAACTTCGAGGCTTTGTGTAGCATTTCGCAACAGACTACCTTCTCCCAAGCAGGAGGACCACCCCCTTTCGGTTTTCCATGACTGCTTATTCAATATCAGCTACCCTCTGTATTCGGAGGCCGTCTCCTCCATCCGCAAAGTCAGGACTCGTCGTGCTGTGATGAAAATGGGGCCCATTTAATATGGGTATGATAGGCCTACGGCGAAGAATAAGTACACGAATAGAAAGGGAGAATTTTCATAATAAAGGGCCCCATATTTATACGGTTTGTCTACAATTATTAGGGAGCACATATCAGGCTGAAAGGAGTGGGTGGGGTTTATATCACGAATGACAGGATGAAAATGCGTGACAAATTTTATTTGGAATTCCTGAAGAGAAGAAATCGCTTGGAAGAATTCTGTCTTCTGGGATAACCGCCATGTAGTTCGTTGAAAACCAACCAACTTTTCGGAGAGATATGTCGCCTCTATCTTCAGGGTCGAAGAATAAGCCGAGCCCGAAATAAGCATGGAGCAGTTAGCAAGGAAAGGTTACTACATAAGTGTAGCAGTGTACATACAGTAGACTGGGACACGGAGAAGACTGTTCAAGGGTCCAATCTTCTGGGATGTAACGCCGTTCATTAGGTTGTTACGTGCTTCAAGCTGGTTTCTTGAGTAGCTTTTCCTTCAACAATGAAAATGGAGACAGTATATTCCTCCTAAACGTAGGCTGACTTTCAAGGGACTGCGTGGCTTTGAAGGTCAGAAGATAGAACTCTTCGCAATCATTACTGTAGCAGTTTCAGGTCCTACCAGTTACTTGCAAGACACAGGCGTAGTTGAATGGATAATACTGGTATTGAAATAGACCTCAGAGAACTGGAGCCATCTAACTTAGAACAGTGAACCGTGGAGAACTTTCTTCACTACAGCTTAAGTAGCTGAGCGTCTATTGCCGATCGCAGTAGACGCGCGGTCTAAGGCGTGAACTCTTTTCACTCGCTCGAACGCTGGGACCGTGGGTTCGAATCCTACTAGAGACATGGATGTTTGTCTGCTGTTATTCTGTTTGTGTTCTGTGTGTAAGTAGCGGCCTTGCAAGGGGCTGAAGACCCATCCAAGTAGTCCAATCGCCTGTCTATAAGATTAAGAAATTGAAGTGAAACAGCGTTTCACAGCTACCCTAAGCACCGAAGGCAGTAACAGGAAATATGAATGCTGAATTATGATGAGCGACTGTTAGCTTCACAAGAATGAATCTACACGTAATGTAAGGAGTTGTTCAATTGGATGATAGATTCATCTCTATGTAAGATAAAAAAACAGTCACTCGAAGAACAGTTTCTATATATATACGCTGTAATCCGATTTGGCTATCTGCTCGATATTCAGAGGTTTAAATAACTAACTAATTACGTGAAGGATACCTTCTTGAGATAATAATAACTGCTGAGATATTGAAGGATTTCTCTATCCTTTATGGAGTCCTTTTCTACAAAAACGTGTCACTGGTCTCTGCTATTCCTCAAATATATCTAACTCGAGTCCAAACACTCCCACTGAATTTGTTTAATGTTTTTCCCCACTTAGAGCCATGTCTTCCTTGTCACTGTCCAGTTTACCTTCAACTGCAGCAAATAAAAGACATACAAGAATTGTCTTATTTACCTCATTCCCTTCAGAATTTCATTTTTACACCCCTCAACGGATCAGCTCTCTTTCCCCCTAATGCTCTGTGCTGACAAGGCTTCGTTTTATGCGGGGCCGACAAGCAGAGAATGAAGAACTCTATGTATAGAACGAAAGCTTGCAACTAAACTCTATCTCTCACATAATTACTCTGTGATTCTGTTACCATTCACGAAACTTCGTTATTTGTACTTCAAATCGATATACACAATGATTATGATAATGCCCTCCTGTAGTTTGTTGCATGTTATTGCTTTTGACACCAAAAGCGTTAACAATATGTCTTAATTCTCGCAGATAGTTAAAGCTGTGCTAGATTTGTGTGTATGTTGTGTTGGTACTGGTGTCCGGATGTAGGTACTAGCTGTATTCATAGGGCCCAACCTGAGGACGAAGAGAGAACCCAGTCTACGAAGCGATGCGTGTTTTAAACGAAAATAGGACTTTAGGTAATGTCCAGAATCACAACAATGTATTAGTATGCTGTCGTCACAGACTTTTAAAACAAAATACGTACGTTACGAAGATAAAATAATCAATTATCGAGGTTAAGAGAATAATTATTGTATTATAGCAAAACCTGTGTAACTTTATCGGAGACATGAAACGTCCATTTATGATCTTACATAAACTTTGCTTTGAAGCCATTCAGTGTTGATAAGAATCAAAATGAACCCCTGCAATTATACAACAAACTCTCACATTTAGTGTCACCAAATTTTGAATAACAGTTCACGACGTGCACGTAAAATAATGTTAGGACTCAGTGTGACTTGAGCTGATATACGGAAATGAAAGTATATTTATTTGATTGGAAAATGATTAGATATGAGAAGGCGAATCCAAACGAAAATTCTACCGATATAATTCCACATCCATTTAACAACCGCGGTTTCGCTGTATAGAGGCAACAACACTGAGTTAATATCTTGATGTCTTTCCATGCTGTCTCTTAGATGCAAGGAAGGGAAGAGAAACAGACACAGACAGAATATTCAATTTAACTTTGTGTAGGTCTACTTTAAAACAATCGAAAAATATTATGTAACAATTGTTCTTGATTAATCGAACCCACATTGATGATGATCAGAATGCTTTTAACGACGACACTGTAACCTTAATAAACCTGCACGTTTTGCTTTGAATTCGATTACCCACGGTGAGACTTCAAGGTAAAAACAAGCAACATTGTTTATCTAGAGAAATGCATTCCGTAATGAAAAGCTTGTTCTAGATTCTCTTTGGGCCTGGTAGTGGGAAATTGATGGAAATGCCTCAGTCATTAAAGCTGTCCACTGTACTCGAACAAAGGACCCTGTTTCATGTGGCATAATGAAACAAACAGGTTTGGTTTGAGGTTTGTGTTTCTGTTGTAATAGGTGTGCAAATGACGGAGTGTATAGTCGTCTGTAATGACCGTGCACCTGCAGCACTGTGTGTAGCCTACATGCAGGACACCGCTGTCGTAGAAGTTGCCGCACGTACACGGCGATTCAGCGGTCCTGCAATTGGAGTTTCCATGTTCAGTTGTTCTCGGGTTGCTGTGCTGCCGACGTTTCGAAAGCTCATGCTGCCTCCATTTTCAGGGTCGAAGTCTGAGTTTCTGACGACGTTTGAAATGACAAGAAAATTTGGACGGAAGATGAATGCAGTAGTAGGAGGCGGAAGAAGATTCCATAATGTGGACCTTCATAGATTGTGCTTTTAGCTGAACGTAATTATAATAACCAAGTCAATGAAGAAGAGAGAGGAAGTTTATGTAGCACGCATGAGAAAGAAAAGTTTTGGTGGGAAAGCCAGAAGAAAAAACCACGTGGAAGACGTAGTCGTAGATGGAAAGATAATATTAAAATGGATATTAGATGGTATATTTTGGATTGATTTGTTTCAGGATAGGGACCAGCGTAGAGCTCTTGTGAACACGGTAATGAACTTTTGGGTTTCGTAACTTGTTGGTATATTTTTGAGTAGTTGAGCGACTAACTGCTTCTCAAGGACTCAGCTCACTGGAGTTAGTTATGTAAGATATGATATGAAATATAATTAAAGAATATGGTTATATAAGAACAGACGTACTCTATTGTGAGGAGCGTTTAACACGCAGTGTATTATCTGATTTCCGGAAGTCAACAGTGTACTGCTTTGCGTTTTGTCAGTTAACATCCGGCGTAAAACGAACCCTGAAACCGTAGAATCCGGGAGTTAGCATCGGCGTAAAACGAACCCTGAAACCGTAGAGTCCGGGAGTTAGCATCCGGCGGAAAACGAACCCTGAAACCGTAGAATCCGGGAGTTAGCATCCAGCGTAAAACGAAACCTGAAACCGTAGAGTCCGGGAGTTAGCATCCCGTGAAAACGAACCCTGAAACTGTAGAGTGCGGGCGATTGGTTTGACGCTATGCTGTGTAATGTTCCTGACATTTTCATTCTTTAGTTAGCTGCGAATATGTTCCTGCCACTAGGAGGACTTCAAACCGATCTGCATCGCTGCTCTTTGTATTGTGACATTCCACTTATCTCCCTTCAAAAGTGACGTAACTAACATCCGATTATTCGCGCCAGATTCGGATGTTGTGAATGGGTTCCATTTCTCTTTTACGGTAGATGTAATAATTTTGAAAGGAGCTCGGATAGCTCAGTCGGTATACAGGAGTTCTACGGGATTGTCGGCCAGGATTCTATTCCCGAGAACTAGAAGATATTTTTCTTTTCTAAACAGCGCCCAGACCTGATCTGGGGCCCATCCAGCCTCCCCTTCATGACTACGGAGGGCTCTTTCCCAGGCACTAAAGGGGCGAGGGCTTGAAGCAGACCACTCACCTTCTTCTAGTGCCAAGAATGGTGGAGCTATATCTCCACACCCCTACGTCTTCATGGCGTAATGCTTAATTAATTAAGCACAAGGATAACTTTGCCTTTTATCATAATCTATTTTAATGACTTTAAGAACCAACTGTTTCATTAAAATGGCACGTAAATAAAATAAATTAAATGTTGTAATATTTGAAGTTCTTGTAGCGATCTTCCGGAATATAACGCCATGTAGTCCGTTGAAGATAAACCAACGTTTCGAAGGAATATGCCGCTTCCGTCCTCAGAACGAAGAATAAGCCAAGCAAGAAGCCAGCGTGAAAGTTTTGCTAGCTGTGCTTGTCACCTGCTTTCACGTTTGTTTCATGCTTAACTTATTTCTGAACCCCTACCAGAAGGTAGAACTCTTCAAGTGAAGTCTTGTTTTCAAATAGACGTCAAAGTAAAATTAATACAGCTTTTTAATTTCGTTCTTGATGAAAGAAATTTAGTAAAGTCACTATTTCTCAGTTGTGGCCCGTATATCGCTTTTATTATGCAGTGAGTCCATAATTGTTGGATTTTAAAAAAGTTAACAGTAAACCTAACCCTGTAATAGCCCGTGGAGGTTCATAGGTTTGTGAGACGCCGGGGCTCTCACATGCTGTAGACAGTCGGTTCACAGATGGCTATATGGTTGTCAGCCTTACGCGCCGTCCTCCTTTTACCCCCAAGAAGACGTCTGGTACTCATTTCTGTTAGAGGCTCAGTCGAGCCCAGAGCCATAGTGCGGCTGGAAGGATTAGGTCAAGTGAAAAATCCAGTGACCTCACCGTTAATAGAACCGCGCCCTTCCGTCTTGTAATCAAACAACTACGCTAGTGCGTGCCCCCCTTCTGGGAACTTGACAACATTAAATAGGAAGTTGCCTATTAACAGAGCGTCGTGGCTCCAAATTCGTTAATATTAATGATACAAAGAGGAGAAAATTATACAAATTTTGGTCCGAAACACCCAAAGAGAATAATATTAGAATGGATGTTAAAGAAACAAGGTGGAAGTATGTGGCCTTGACTGCTGCAGCTGAGGACAGGGACTGGTAACAAGCTGTTGTCTACAGGAGTTTGCAGGCTCTGTTGGAAAGGGCCTAATGAATGGGTTCCAAAAGGCGACAATTTAACGGAAAATTCAGGATGAAAAAAATTTCGAAGTTAGTAAAATTGTGATCAACATTAATCAGAAATATCTAATCATGATCCTAGAATTTGCTTCTGGAGCTAACAGGGGTCTGTATAGATCCGTGATTTACTTTGAATATCACTACATTTACACACACACATACACACACATGAAGCACTGGACTTCATGTGAGTCTGCCACTTAACATTTGCATTTCATTTGGCACTATATGAAGGTCAGTTATGCCACTTTTGAGCGACATTTGTTTCCTCAGACTACTGATTTTTCTTTTCCCTGCCGTTTGTTCCCTCAGTTCTTTTTATCTTTTCCTTTCTCTTCTTTCGGTCATTCGCTTTTCGGGATCTTGTGTCGTGCATCTGCGCAGAAAGGGAAGACAGAATTGTCAGCTGTGTGCTTACGAGTCATGTCTCCCATTTGAAAGTTACGTTTTAACAGCTGTGCGGAATTTGCTCCAGAAAGGACACATAAATACGCCCTTAAACTTCAGCTTTTTCTTGTGCTCTTCCGTTCTTTCTCATTGTCATTCCGTCCTCCATATTTCTTACGCACTAAAACGTTTCATTGGAATAAAGTATAAAGTATATAAAAACTGGACTTCAGTGGGTTTTATTATTATTATTATTATTATTATTACTACTACTAATAATAATAATAACGTGACTATTCTAACTGAGCTGCTATTGCCCAAATAATGCACGTTGTCTTGTTTTGTCTTTTGTTTGTGTTTGTGTTTGATTTGTTTCTCTTCTCTTTCATTAAATTGACGTTTCGGCTGTTGAGTAAGAGAATAAACAAACAAATAAATAAATAATTCAATTATTATTAAAGTTAATTTAATTACCGACATTTCGGCGAGATATACTGCCTTCATCTACAGCGCCGAAGACTAAGACAAGCAAGAACCAAGCAAATAGCCGATTAACGATGTATTATGAATGCTAATGATGTTGATATATAACATTTTGTGTAATGTTTTCATTTTATCAGACAAATTTCTGAAATTACGGAAGAGCTATTAATTCAGACCCCCAGCTTGATACATTTCTGTGCAAAAATTCAAAATATGTACTGTGCTGTGAGCCTTATGGTTAGTGTCATTTCCTGAAGCGTTGTTATTGAAGAAATTAAAATGATATGAATTGCAGTTTGATAATAACTTGTCTTAATAAATCCGTGAATTCAATAGTGAAAAGGAATTCTCTTTATCCATTTGTCTGCGCGTTTACAATCGATCTACAGTGTTTAACTGGCAAACTATGTATTTATATTCCATGAACCAATAATTGTTTTAATTAAACCTGTTAGCAAAATAATTAACTGTAGTTTCCTTTTTGACCTTTAAGAGAGAGATGAACCAACGTTATTGTAAATTCATCAACACGCACCGCGCGTATTGTGTCTGCAAATAGAATTTTATACATAGAAAATGATATCCTTCCAGATAGTATTACAACAAATTTATAATAAGGAATTACAAGGAAGCAAGAAGCCTGAAGATTCCATTTCCGACGAGGTAATTGGATTTTTAAATTGATATAATTCTTTCAGCCGCACTCTGACCTCAGAGTCGACTCAACCTCTAACAGAAAGGAGTAACAGGAATCTTCGTGGCGGTAAAGGGCGTCCGGCGCGTAAGGCTCACCTCACCGCCATCTGTGAACGATTCTCTAGAAAATGTAAGAGCCTCGACGTCTCACAGTTCTTGGCCTGCACGGCCTGTTACAGGGACAGCTTTGCTTTTACTTTTTACAATTATCTGTTTTAGAAGATCTTTCAACAGAAAGAAATAGCACTCCACGTATTGATATTTCTTCTTTGTCTTTCGGTGACCATTTATCGAAACCGAAACCGTTGAACTTTACAAATTCTGTATGAGATTTTCTCTGAAAATTTCCGGGAAGTACCCTTTTATACCTGTAAGAAAATATACTTCACTTAAGGCACAAAATTAACGTTTACGTAGGTTTTAAACCGTTAATAAAATTTTCGTCCAATTCGATGTGACACATCTTTGCATATTATTAATCGACTATGTTTCGATTTGAGCTGTTCTGAGTTAATACAAAGCCTAATATTGACTTTTCCATATATACAAGAAACAGTTTCATAGACTTTGTTGAAATTCAATATTGGAGATTTTCACTAAATATTACTGAGTAATTTCGATCTGCAGCCATATTTATTCATAAAAGACCTACTTTACCTGAGCCCATATGTGAAATTCGACAGTATGTTGCAAACCCTTGGTATAATTTTGTTGAATTCTTGTATGAAAAATCTGTTTTTTGTTAGTTGTTCATTTTGTCATCCATATTGACCGATTACAAGGTCTTATTTACGTGAGGCCATAAATGGAATTGTCCGCATATTCTGTGAACCAGTAAATTGATTTTGTCGTAATCTGATATTGCTCATTGTTATGCTGCTGAAATATGTATTTTTTCTATTTCATCCAACTCATTTCCGTGTCTGGAATGCCGCTTATAAACAGACAGCTCTAGTCTTAAGAAAATGAAGGAGACTCCATTCGGAATTCTGAGGACGGTAGCACATTGTGGAGGGCACAGTTCAAATTCTGCTCAGAATATTGTTCTACTGAATGCGTATCATATGCAGATATGGTTGCTTAGAAACCAAATTGTGAGCAGCAAAGCGGGCATGGACTTTCCGCCCCAGGTCTTCACTTTACCACAGCTCTCTACTTTATTCTGCCGAACGCAGTGGCCTCGCTGTCTCAGGTATGAACTGCCTTCGCCCGCTCAAACACCGGACCATGGGTTCGAATCCCACTCGAGGCATGGATGTTTGTGTGCATTTGTTCTGTGTTTGTGTTGTTCTGTGTGTAGGTAGCGGCCTTGAGACCCGCTGATCCCCCGTCCAAGGAGTTCTACCGGCTGTGTATAGGTCTACAAGGGCTGTAGAGCCGTAAGTAGGTAGGTAGGTAGATAGATAGATAGATAGATAGATAGATAGATAGATAGATAGATAGATAGATAGATAGATAGGTAGGTAGATAGATGGACGGACGGACGGAAGGAAGGACGGACGTTTATTCCAATCTGCGTGCGTAATTTGAAGGACTTGAACGAACCGCGTAATTTTTTAACATTAGTAAGCGAGATAGGACCACCTATATGATCTAGTAGTCAGCATTCCTGGCTACAGATCCAGGGGTCCGGGTTCGATACCCGGCGCTACCTGATTTTCTCTGAGAAGTGGTGGGTCTGGAACGGGGTCCACTTAGCCTCGTGAGGATAATCGAGGAGCTATTTCAAGGAAATAGCGGCTTCGGTCTAGAAAACCGAAACTAACGGCCGTTGGGATTCGTTGCGCTGACCCCGGACACCTCTATCCACAAAAGTTGGCACTAACTTCGCCGACAAGCGGAGGTTGCTCGGTCGGTATAGTTCGCTTGCGGACTAAAATCACGGAGTTTTTTTAGTAAGTGAGATAGTATACGCGCGCACAGATTTAGTGGGAAAATCTGTAGGGAAACATACACGCAGGTATACATGTGTGATTAATAGTAAAATGAGCCTTAAAGGACTAAGATATTAAGACCATGTGTTCGTCTGGTACAGCATAAGGTCCAGTAGGTTGATGTTAAAAGGGATATTTATTAGGAGGATAATATTAAAACAAGTCTTAAACATATGATGAAATGAACCTTAGTGGATGAAATTATCCTTGAATGAGCATCAAACAGGATATTTAAAAAAATGTATATTAAGTTGATATTAAAATTGATATTAATCGGTTTGGAAACGGTGACGTATGTTTGGGGAGAAGAAACAAGATGGGGAAAGTGATGATAGGTTTCAACTGGCTTCTAACAGGAACCTTGTGAATACGCAGTGAACTCTCGCGTTCCATAAAAGGCTATACGCGTCTTGCCCAAATGCATAACTGTCATATTCTCTGGCAGGACTCTGTCCCATGTGGTGAGTTAGTGGGCTATGTAGACCATAGCATTTCACAACTGTGTTTCGGCGCTTATAAATGTAAAGTGAATGTCCTTGTTCTCAGTTAAGCATCACACAATGAGGCCATGTGGAGGAGAGACAGTATTGTGCCACTAATTCACAAACGCCTTAGTAGGTGAAGTTATATCTTCGTCTTCACACTCCGGCCGCTTTACCTCCAGGAATATAGCCCCCGGTCTCAATTGTATATTTTTTTATTGCTAGTGGGGTGGGATTAAGTCCTTTGTACTGCGGCCACTTCTGGCCTATTGTACCAGCCCCAGATGATAGGTGAGGGTGATTGTGGAGCAATTGGTGGAATGAAGATTGGCAGGGGAAACCGAAGTACTCGGAGAAAACCTACCCCAGCGCCACTTTGTCCACCACAAATCCCACTTGACCAGACCTGGGATCGAACCCGGGCCGCCGCGGTGGGAAGCCAGCGACTAACCGCTTAAGCTATGGCGAGGTGTCAATTGTATGAGAGGCTGGTTGGAACTCATAACCGGTATGGACAGTGTGGAGAAGAATAATCTCTTCTTTTGCCAAGGATCGAACACCAACTCTCGTGGGTGGAGTCCCTCGGTTAACCTAGTCACTGTGTGTATTGAGCCTTTTCGTCTTCGTCTCTAAGCTATTCTTCATTAAGAGTTCCAGTCGTGTAACCCTTGGTTCAGTTCTGAACGCAATGGCCACAGAGGTATCGGTAACCCACCGGCAGCACCCCTCTGTTTGACTGCTTAAACACCCCCTTCCTGACGAGTTTGCCAACTTTGTTAATTTCGAGTCTCCCCTTTGGTCCCCTTACTGTCACCCGAATTTCAGATCTTGTGTGCGTGCGCGACGTCTTGCCTTGCTGAGCGCAGACTTCTCTGGCTGATGGAATTTGCTACGCTAACTGGCATCTACATAATAACTGGTTTACCTACAGGGACTTGCATATGGAACTTGGAATCACGACTTAAAGGGAGTCAGACTGAATGCTACTGGATATCTGAGTGATTCAGATAGGTTGTAGCTCTTTTTGCTTGCTTGTTCAATATGCAAATTCAAGAAAAGGATACAATTAAGCACTTGATGCAATTTTATTCTGCATTTTATCAAATTAGAATGAGTAAATTAAGAATGAAGGTGCAGAATTATTTTGGTGGAGGAAGGAAAGAAATATATCGGTGGAACCTACATATAAATAAGGAAACATATTAAAATAAATCATACAGGAAGAAGTGAAATATATTAATTTTTTAGTATAAAATATAATGTTTGGATTTTGTTTACAGTGTTATGAGATTTCAAACGTATAAATATGAAATTTACTAATTATCAGAATTACTCTTATATGCCCAATTACTGGAACATAGAAATGAAGCAGTAAGAGCTCCTGCTTCGTACTCAAGAGTTCCTGTGTTCAAACCTCGCCCCGAAGATTGTCTGTTCTAAAATATATTTGTGGTTTTTCTCCGTCCCTTAAGGAATATTCTGTGAAAAAGCAAGTAATATATAATAGGGGTTATTGGTACAGTTGTTAAATAAAGTAAACATAAGAATATTTATTCAAAGACACTTTATCAGGTCGTGACTTTAGTTAGTTTAGAAATTTAAAATTCTGAGCTTAAATATCTTTTAATCATAACATCAGTGGCTTTCCATCAGCTGCTCAAGAATTGAAAAGAAAATCCTAGTTGAGCCTCATTTCAACTTGAAGTACTCTTGGTCCCTTCACTTTATAAAGAATGAAACTCTTTCTGCCATCTTTTGGCAGATTCCCCGGTGTCTCCGTACACTTCTGTTTATCCTGATAGAGCCAATTAGGGGTTGCCTTTTCAGGCTTTCTTTCCGTTTATACTAGACTTTTTGTGTTCCATCAGTTTGAAAATAAAGCTCGCAATAATAGGCCTATAATTCGTAGCTTAGCCATGTCTGTCAACCTGTCTGTCCGCACGTAACAACTCCATAAGCATTGAAATATTTTTCATGAATGTTATGAGATCTAAAAGTTTGTGACAATGGTACATTTGTATAAATATTACGTTTCTGGAAATTATTCATCGTCCTCTTTATATTTCAAAACAAGACGTTTCGGAGTCTGGATTCTGTCTCCCTTTTCAGGCAAAACCTACTCAGTTAGGCGCAAATCTACGCAAATCACTTTTACTTTAAGAAAGGGACGGTGTCCTCCAGTGTCCATCAACAATGAAATCATGCCGGAATCACCATCAGTGCGCTATCTGGGAATACACCTAGATAAAACATTCAGTTGGAAAGAACACACAGTCAAAAAGAGGAAACACATCGATGCGAAAGTTAAAGAGTTATACTGGCCACTAGGAAGAACATCCCAACTGAACTTGGAAAACAAAATCCTGATATACAGTGCTGTGATAAAGCCCATATGGACCTATGGGACTGAGCTATGGGGCTGTGCCAGTAAGTCGAGTATCGCCATCACCCAAAGATCTCAGTCAAAAATACTTCGAGCAATGACAGATGCACCATGGTATGTATCGAACGACACCCTTCACTACGACCTTGGCATCTCAACTATCTCTGATGTAATCCAAGAGCGTAGCAGCAAACACTATGATCGACTAGAGACGCACATCAGTCCATTGATGCAGCAGCTACTGGAAGAACCCAAAAATAGACGCTTGAAAGACGTCTTCCAATTGACCTCAAGTGAATAACGGAGGCTCCTTCGGTGGAAGGACTCTCATCCTGCCATAGGCGGGCTCAGTAGTCCAATATCATCACATTAGCTTATAGAATATGATAATTCTGATTGCTATTTAAGTAACAATAAAAAAAGTTGGGCGCAATCGATAGAGCTAGTTCCTGTCTCCAGAGAGACGGTGACAGAATCCAGACTCCGAAACGTTATGTTTTGAAATACAGGGTCAGCCTAAAAGAAATAGACAGTTTAATTGACTCGTGTTCGTGAATCTTACACGCGCAGCCCAAAAAGTCCACAACACATGCAAGTTTACAACTTCAAGTTCCACAAAAGACTGCGGGGGAAACGTTTACGAATGTTCCCTTACCGTTGCAATTATTGCAGAACCTCACTGAAAACGACAAAACCCTCCGTCACTCAATCTGCATGGACATGCAGCAACAGAATGAACTAAGTAATGATTTCTTTAACCGGCAGTTTTCGGTGACGAATCAACGTTTCACATTAGCGGTACGGTGAACAAACACAATGTCCGTATATGGGGAACTGAAAACTCGAGAGCTGTAGTAGAGCGTGTGAGGGATTCACCTAAAGTGCACGTTTTTTGTGCTGTATCCCACAGAAAGGTGTACCCATGTAAACTTCAGGGCGTACTTTCAACCCCTGTGAGTATCTCGGCCATGCTATTAAAACTCTTCTTTCTGTAAAACTTTGAAAGCGTTTATTTCTTTTAGGCTAACCTGTATAAACAGGACCGTGTTTTAGATGAAACATTAGGATGGATCCTGTCCAGAAACCCAGTATTCGTGCTGATGAAATTTTAAGTTGGGAAGTTTGAATAAGTTAGACGACATGTCTCTTTTGATTGAAATCGGACACTTTACGGGAAAACCTACGTGCATTTGTGCGCCCATATTCACTACAGCTCGCTAAATGTGCTTCGGGGAGAAACATCTCACGGAAGCTCTTGAAGTTAAGAATGATTGGCTTGTGCGTACACTATGTACCAGTACAATACACTTGTTCCTAAAGTCTTGCAATTTTCGAGACAGTCAGACTTAAATGAGCAAATAGAAGTGTTAAGTTGTACACAGGTTTTAGAAAGTTTGTACTGATGCATGTAACTCGCAGTTTTCCTGGTTCATTTCACAAGAAAACGGTGTGATATTATTGTATCTCCAACAAGAGACAGGAGACGGAAATGGAAGAAGTGTAGGAAAGCACGTGGAATTCTGGAAATGTGAGTAAACTGTTTTCCTGTACACAATGAGTCGGTCTGAGTCAATGCCTTTACGTGTAGTGACAAAAGAAATTAGTGCGAAATAATCTTACTTCATCTGATGTGTAAAATTGCGAAATCTTTTGCTTCTGGCTTCTCAAAAAGACCAAATTATGGTAAAATGAATTGCGTGTACTTTCTCACTAATGCAGTATTGGCTACATGCAAGGATACCGTCATGGTGAGGAAGTATATCTAGAGATTTTGAAGGGTTACACATTCCGAGCCCCCTGAACACGAAAAATAACATTTAAAAAGCCGTATATTTATTTATATATATATATATATATATATATATATATATATGTATATATATTTGCCCTTCTCTTGTGCGCGAACAGTTAGACTGATTTTATTCGTATGCGGTATTTGAGGGGTTATCCATAATACGCCGGTGTCCGGTTAATATGAAGATTTCAGCTTTAAATACGATGGGGTACCCAAAAGAAACTGAACTAATTTTTTTGTCGGCAGAGCTTTTGTAGTACCGCGTTTNAAAAAATTCGTGAAATCATCAAGGAAGATCAACAACGGACAATTTGCAGCAGAAGCGGCCAGATTTGTGGCAGTCGGGTGACTGGTTTTTCCATCATGACAATGCCCCTGCTCACACAGCCCTGTCTGTACGACAATTCTTGACCAAAATGGTATGACCCCTGTTCCTCACCCTCCATACTCACCCGACCTTGCCCCGTGCGACTTTTTTTTTTGTTTCCTCGAATGAAAAGAGGAAAAGGAAAAAACGACGGAGGCGCTGTCAAGCATCTTAAAAGATGAATTTAGACAATGTTTTGAAAAATGGAATAAAAGACTAGACAAGTGTATTAGTGTAAGTGGAGAGTACTTTGAAGGGGATTGAAGGTTTGTGCTTAAAATTTGAATAAATAAGTTAAAAAAAAGTTCAGTTTCTTTTGGGTACCCCCTCTTATAGGGACCCTTCAGATGGAGTACAAGATGAAAAATTGCGTTTTTCTTTTTTCAAAATGGTTATAAGATTTTGATAAATTTTCAGTAATATATGGAGACCATGTCCCTAAATGAATATGGCACATGGCATATCCAGAAGAATGGCAGCTACGCAATCTGGGACCAGAGACGAAAGCTGTTTGACCGATACTGATTAAACTAATCACCTGGAGAGGCAATGAAGGCAAATATTAAGACCATGAACGTATTTAAAATTTATATATAATGTTTATGAAATATTTATTTCTGTATGATGGAATGCCTAGTTCCTTCAGGCGTGCACTAAATAACGCGTATATATGCCCTGGCTTCTATAATCAGTGACCCGTGATTTACCGAACATTATCGATTAAATGTCTATGGGAACGTAATTAAAGCCACTCACATACCAGAAATTATGTTCAGTGTTTTTTACTTTACTTCATGCTAAAACACTTTTGTATTTGACAGAAATTTATAAATATTAAATTAAATTAAGTAACTGCAGGAACTATTAAAAATTGGAATCATGAAATCCTTCTAAATAATATTTGTAAAAACTTTAAAAATCATAGAAAACACTTAAGGTCTCCATTACAAAGACCAATCCGTTTATGTTGTGTGATAGAATAATCGATGTTTCTTTTTTTATAAAGAAACATGCATAATGAGGAGCTTCATAACTTGTACGCTTCTCCAAGTACAACTAGAATAGTCAAGTCAAGGAGGATGAGGTGGGTAGGTCATGTAGCACAAATGAGGAGAGTAGGAATGCACATAGGATGTTGGTGGGAAAGCCTGAAGGAAGGAGACCACTGGGAAGTCTAAGGCGTAGGTGGGTGGACAATATTAGCATGCGTCTTAGAGAGATAGAATGTGATGATATGGATTGGACTGATCTGGCTCAGGATATGGACCAGTGGAGGGCTCTTGTGAACACGGTAATGAGCCTTCAGGTTCCATAAAATGCTGGGAAGTTCATGAATGGCTGCAGAATTAGCGGGTCCTCAAGGAGGGCTCAGTTCCACGAGTAAGTGATCATAAGAAACACGATAACCCTGCCTTATACAGTTAACTGTGACGTTTTGTTACCAGTTATGTAATGTCTAAGTTATTTCCTCCAATTTGTAGTGTCCCTTGTTGTTATGCTTTCATAAGTCTACTGTCAGAACATCAGTTGGTCTATCTGAAGATATTCTGGACTGTACCGTGACGGACGGACACTGCAGACTTGGGATGTGCCTTGCGGACCGCAGCCTACACACCCTGACACCACTAAGCCCCTTCTTGGTATGCCCCGCTCTACATCCTTATGGCTGTATGCATTATTTCTGGGGCAAACATGGGAATGCAATTTGCATACAAGCATTTGTCTGTTCTGCCTCCCCCTGCTGTCCTTTGCCATGCGAACACGAGAGAGAACAGCCGTCTCCTCCTGATCCTCTCTTTCTGTGTTCCTTCAATTAAGATCCTGATGTCATGTCGTTATAAGCTTCTGCGCTACAGCCTGCGAGGGGTGGGGTCAGTATGTGTCGGTAACATCCCCCAGGTGCTGAATGGAGTGCATGAGGTAGAAACGTATTTCTCTGCAGTTCTCACTTTGTGATTATTTTGTAGTGTTGCATCATTTTAAGGCCACAATTGTAGCATAAAATTGCTATAGGAGGAGCCGGGATAGCTCAGTCGGTATAGGAACTGGATACGGAGTGGACGACCAAGAGGTCGGAGTTCGAGTCCTAGTAGAGTCACGAATTTTCACTTCTCCATAGCGTTCAGACCGACTCTGAGATCCACCTAGCCTCCTCTGCAATGGGTACCGGGAGCTCTTTCCCGGGGGTTAAGCGGCCGGGCGTGAAGCTGAACACTTACCTCCAACTAGTGCCGAAGTCAAGAAAATGTGGATCTATGCATCCACTCCCCCATACGTTTTTACCGCGTAGTGATTAAATTAGTTAAGAACAGGGACAACTTTATCTTTACCTTTATGCTATAGGAAACACGAAGTGATAACAAAGTTGCGTTCTTATAAATACAGTAGTCCCTTGATTGCTGATACGAATTGGTTCCACTAAAACCATCCTTAATTAAAATCATCTTTAATCGAATATAGTAAATAAGTGTTAACGCATAATTCGTTCCAGTACGATAAGACGTTGACTTTTAAGCACGCAAATTCATAAAAAATTATGAGAAAATATTGAAACACTTTTACATGGATAAACAGTGAATAAGGACATGAAACCTTGCATGAAGAGAGTAGGAATGGTACGTGGCATGAGAATTGAGGTATCGTTGTAGATAGTGGCTTGAGATGTTTATGTCTCTAACCTCGGTCTCTTTCCGAAGAAACTCATAAAACTCCAGACACTGAAATGCAAGGCGGCTGAGCTCTAAATGCTCATAAAAATTGTCATTGATTAGCTGAGGCCTGCGAAGTCCACTGAGGAGCGCTGT
Organism: Cryptotermes secundus; assembly: GCF_002891405.2. Lineage (NCBI taxonomy): Eukaryota > Metazoa > Arthropoda > Insecta > Blattodea > Kalotermitidae > Cryptotermes > Cryptotermes secundus. Next base: position 62,271 of record NW_019725001.1, on the reverse strand, counting down.
GACTGAACGAAATCGGCGGCCCTGCGATTCTGTTAACATATCGTTAACAGAAACAAAAGGGCCCTATGGGAGGCAGATCGTTCATTGATGTCGTTGCAGACTGAGGGATCACGGTATTGTGGAACATAAAAAGAAATTTAGTAGGACAAAATCTTGTACTCGTATATGATGAAATATATTGATTAAAGTACTTAACTTATTAAGCACTATGCCATGAAGGCATGTGGGGAAATAAATGTATAGACTCACGTTTTATTGAGCTCGTCACTAGTTTGAAGTGAGTGGTCAGCTTCATGACCCGGCCACTTTACCCCCCGGGAAAGAGCCCCTGATACCCATTAGATAGGCTGGGTGGGCCCCAGGGGCGGTCTGGACGAGATGGAGAAGTGAAAATTCTTATCCTCGCCAGAATTCGAACTCAGGCTCCTTGGGTGTCCAGCCTGTAGCCAGTCGCTATACCGACTGCGCCATCCTGGCTCTGTACTTAGCTTTGACGTTACACAATATTCCAATGCTACTAATTAATTAATTATCTTACTCCATGGGAAGTCCCCAGTTCCATCATCATCATCATCATCATCATCATCTTCCAGTCACAAAGTTATGTTATTAGGAGCGCTGTCTTCTGTAGTTAGTTGAAAGTGAACCGACGTTTCGGAGGAACACTTCTCCCCCATCTTAAGTGTCGAAAAATGAGCCAAAAAAGATAAGCGTGACGTAGCAAGCAGAGCAGATTGTGAAGCTCCTCATTGTGCAGTTTTCGCAGTTATATTTCTTGGCACAATATTGAATGAATATCTTCTCATATGTAATGAATCTGATGGAAAACGAATAAATTTATAGGAAAGATAAACGCGTAAATGGGATTAATAAAATACGTATGATACAACTTTTCAGCTAATAACTGAAATAATTAACTTAATAACAACTGCAACAAATAACAGCTTCATACTTGGTTCCAATTTTTGGCCGCACGGTAATAGATATAAGGGCTTCATCTCAGTGTGCAGATGGCGCACCCTGCAGGTGCGGTAATGAGTAACAATTCAATTAACTCACAGTGTGTACGTGCCCGCCTGTCTGATTGCATTTATAATTAATACTGTTTGCAGGGACGAGGCAGAAATGCTCCGTCAGTAAATTCCCGCAGTGAATCCTTTCCCGTAATTCATAACGGGAGGCTCATTGCTCGGGGGTAAAGTGGCTGGAGTTTGAAGCTGATCTCTCATTTGGATCTCCTGCCGATATTAAAAATTTATGAAATTGCATGTAGTTCAAAGTTGTATCAACTCTTACTGCGCATTTTTTAATTACAGGAAACTCCGTAGTATGTGGTATCATGGCATTTGCATTTATAAAAAAAATTCTTTATTTATAGAGTTGTTCAAAAACGAAATAACGAAGTGCACATATTCACCCCCCCCCACAGGGTACTTTACCCATTCCTACCACCTCACACAGGTGCCATTACAGTGGTCTATCCGAAATATTTCACCCACCAGTAGGATCTCTGTATTATTATTGTAATATGTATACTCATTGCTAGGCAACGGATCTGTAAACATATATCAGCAACACACGAGCACACAACAGTAGGACATTTGTTGCTAGGCAACGGCGCTGTAAACAAGCTTCGTCAAAAATACAGTCTTGTGTTTTCCATCGGGTCCACGCAAAGTTGTTACAAGAGAAGCGAATTCCGATCTGAGACAGTAAAATATGGTCGCGAGTCCAACGGACTCGGACCCGAGGAACACTGCTCTGGGAAGAGCCAGCAGCACATACAAAAGACAGACCCGTTCTCTCGTCAGAGAGGGCGCCTCACAAGAACAAGACCGTAACTGTCAAACAGTAATAAATATCTGGTCATGAACTCCAGATGTACCTCGAGACCAAGACTTACTGACTGACTGGCTGACTGTCAGTCACAATGTGACTTTGACTTTGAAGATGGCAGTTGTAGGAATACAGAACAGTAGTCGGAAGAGAACTGGGTCGAGTTTTCGGAATTGACAGTTGCAGAAAGTATCAAGAAGACTTCATAGTAATTTGAAGTGACAGTCCCTGTGATAAATCCGTTGCTGGGGAACGGATAGCGTGTCCTAGTGAATTTCGAAGTGGATAGATCAGCGGTAGCGCTCTAATTGATTGTGACTAGGAAAGATTGTAAATGAAGTTGTTAATAAAGCCATTCATCCAATCCAGAACCAGTTTATTATTCGTCACGGCGCCGTGTAGATATTATATAAACCAACGTTTCGGAGGAACATATCACCTCCATCTTCTGTAGCCATTTGCTCACGCTATTTCTTGCTCGTGGATTTTTATTTTTTTCTGATACTCTGAAACTGGAGGCGATACATTCCTCCGAAACGTCGGTTTATACAACATCTACACGACTCCACATCCCAGAAGACGATGTTCTTCAATTCTATTATAAATTGTATTTGTTTTTCAGCTATAAATGATAACTTTCTCTGGAATCATATCTATATAAATAGAATACTATCATTTTTTCAGTTGCCGTTTATTTCAACGGACCGTTGTCGAGTAATATTTCTATTCATTATGCACTACGTAAATTATTTCATTGCAATTATCTACCTTGCAACGTAAACAATTCTTCTACGGCAATGTCAATTTAATGATGATTTGAAATTTTAAAACCGCAGTGGGTAACAGGGATAACTGCTTTAATATTTGTATTGTTAACGTGTATAGCTAGGCAACGGAGCGATAAACACCTCGCTTAAGCGAGTGAGAAAAATCACGATCATTGCTAGACAACAGATTGCTAGAACACATTCTCGCGGAAACGAATGCACAGATAACAATAGAGTAATCGCCGTTTCTATGCAGCGGCAACGTAAACACCTCTCTCTAACAATAGAGGGATTGCTATGAGACGGATTTCTCATTGTGTTTTCTGTGCGTGTTCGTGCCGAAAACAAGTGGCGCTACAGTGCAGCTGAGAGAACTGGACCAGAGTTGAGTTGAGTTGAGAATTCGGACCAGGAGATTCCAGTTGTACAGCTGTTCTGAGAGGGAGAGGGTAAGCATTGGAGAACTGGGTGGAAGAAGACTTCACAGTGATTTGAAGTGATCGTTCCTGTCCTGAGATCCGTTGCCAGGAGACGGCTAGTGAAGACTGAGAATCCCAGTGCGTGAGCAACGGTGAAATGGAAAATGTGTACATCAGCGATAGCGCTGTGTTGCCTCTAATTAAGAGAGAGTGTGACTGAAGCGCTAATTATTCCAATCGCCCGATGTAGAACCCGTTACTAGTCACGGGTACCCCCTACACGCAATAGAGTGTAACATAAATCAGATGACATGTATAAATATGTTAGATGTATCATTATCACGCCGTAGTAGTCTTTACCTCCTTACTCAGATGGTAGAACTGTATCAATTTGAAAGGTAAACATGTAACTGAATTCAGTGGTTTGAAGGCGAAAAGAGGAAATGAAATGAAGATATTAAAAGGATAAAATGCAAAAGAGGAAACTGGGTGAATGATGAGAGACACGAAAAGAAATTATTCCTTTTGAATCCGTGTAATAGAATGCATTTATTTATTGCTAGTGGGGTGGGACTAAGTCCCTTGTACTGCGGCCACTTCTGGCCTATTGTACCAGCCCCAGATGATAGGTGAGGGTGATTGTGGAGCAATTGGTGGAATGAAGATTGGCAGGGGAAACCGAAGTACTCGGAGAAAACCCGCCCCAGCGCCACTTTGTCCACCACTGATAATTGTGATTTTTAACTAATTTTTGCCGACAGGTAAATTTGTTGCAAAACTTCAGAGTTTCTTTCTAAAGTAAGAGAGTCGATAATTAGTCAATTTGAAGTCACGTTCATTCTTTAAGGAATTTTTAGTTCGATGAATAACCTTTGCAATCCTGGATATCGCTCTCCATTTCAGTTACCTCGAGTTCATCCTAAGGGACATAATTGACAGTATATTACAGGTTATGTTCAAGTGTTTGTCTGTTTATATGTATGTGTTCGGGTAATGTGTCACAGTGTTTGGCAGTGGTACATACACACCGTTAATTTGCTGAATGTTTACTTAAAATGCGATGTTACGTATTGTCTATCCTGACGACTGAATGCACGGCCTCATGCACTCACTACCCTTGTTAAACTGGAGCAATGCTATAGGCCCACACAAATTAATGGGTTTGATATACCAAAAATTAGAAATGTTCCGTTCAGGTCAATGATGTGTAACGGAAAGTATGTTGAAAATGTTTCCTGATTATTTTAGAAATGATAATTTAATTACATAACCGGCCGAATGCCGCTGTGATAGGGGGAATTCCATGGAATTCCTCCGTGAGAAATGTATAGGCGCTCAGTTTGTAAGGGATTTCCCCGCCCTCTATGGGCTCCGAAGGTTCATTACCTTGTTCACCGCAACCCGTGACTCATCCCGTCATGCGCCAGATGAATCTAGCCCACACACTCATCTCGTATTTCTCGAAGCTATAATTTATTATTACTGACCTCCATCAACAAGTCAAGAGGTCAAGAAAACGTGGATGCATACATCCACTTCCCCATGCGCCTTCGTGGACTAGTGTTAGTTAAGCATATAACAACTTTACCATACAATTTATTACTATATTATTATTATTATTATTATTATCATATTCATAATCATCCCATTATGCCTGTGTCACCCATGTCTATTTCCTTGAAATTTTCAGTAGAAGGAGTGCATATAGACGGGGTTTGGATTGGAGATTGGATTTAGTGACCATTTTAACATACGACTCGCGATTACACTTAATTACAGCGCCATCGCTCATTTACACACTTCATAAATTACTACAACACAGGTAAAGTTTTTTTTTTTTAGTCTGCTGTGTCTTCAACAATCGTTCCTTGGTAACGGTTTCTAACAGCGGAGATTCTTCAGCTTCTGTGTTACCTCTGCGTGCTAAGTGTTCTGTTCTCAGACTCTCCTACAATTCCCTTTCAACTTACTCTGTTACAACTGACAACTGACAACTGACAAACTTTTCGCTTGCTTATATAGCATCTCGGTACGGACAGCGTGGAAAACACCGCTTATTGTTGCACTTCAATCATTTCCGTGGAAACGTGTTTGTTTGCGAAGACGTTACCCAGTAACATCTGAATATACTTGCTTATTAAGAATCTGTTGCCTAGCAACGAATGCTGTTCCGTTGTTTTTTCAAGGTCGTTACCCATTAACGGGTCGACATGCTACAATATTTTACAACTGAAATTCTTGGTATAATTGTAATGTCTTCCATGCGTGCTATATGCCCATCTCATCGTCTTTTAACCAACTTATATTTGGGGAACAGTACAAAACTACGAAACTCTGCTTCACCCATTATATCAAGAACTACGAAAATTAACAATTTTTCAATGCGTTATAAGTCACTGTTCTAGGTCTAGACGTGTCACTGTTCTGAAGCTGCTGTTTCGATATTAGTGGCTGTTTCACTTGTAGTTCAAACACTTGTTAATTGGATAGACTTGAAAAGGTTCTGACGATGGTGTATACTGTACTTCTTTTGGCTTGTTTTGGACTTCATCCATCGTCTGGTCTGTAAAAAGACAAAAGACCACGACGTTTTGGAGACTGGATCTGTCTCTGTCTTCAGGTGGGTGGTTAGAAAGAGCTAGTCCCAATC